>NC_056737.1:1090650596-1090745596 GCF_019279795.1 Protopterus annectens | reverse complement strand
ATAAATGTGACAAAATATTTCACCCTTGATTCAGAAGGAAACCATACTTTAGGTGAATACTTCAATTTCACAGTTAAGGGCCAGATTCCAAAGCAAATCACATTCCTGGTCGGGTGCATCCCAAAGTCCATTATGCATGTAGCATGGGTGATTCTGAATGAAGGCTTCCTTGGTTCTTTATTTCACATAGGCAAATGCATTATTGTGCAAATATCCATGGATAGTAAAACACCTACACCAGATTCCACAAGAATTGACTGAAATGTAATTTGAAATTCCTGGGAATGTATGAACTGTAAGGGTTTACTGAAATAAGAGATTTTCTCTATACATGGACCTCTTCTACTCGTAATTCATACCCAGGCATGTTCATAAGCATGATGTACCATATATGACTGAAAGGCACACTACTGTACATAGCAGAGTAAAGCAACAGCCCAAAGATAATCTGTCAATGTCAAGTGTCTCTGGTCTGCTGTACTCCAGTCATCCTAAGATACCAAAGCTTGTATTTTGTTATTTGCCCTACTGTAGCCCTCATTCCTTGTGTTTGGTATGTTGTCATTATTCTAGGTGCTGTCATCCCCCTTCACCCCTCAAGTATGAGGTGTCCAGCTAGGTCCTTGTTATGTATAAACTGCTTGTCACAGTGCATGTCTACCTTTCCATACTATTAGAATTCCCTAGGAACCTTCAAAACAACATTCAGTGAAAGGCTGGGAGGCCATTAATTACAACTAGAGTACGTGGAAACAGTCTGCTTCTGATTTGGGAGACTAAATGACTCTTACTGTTGTTGGGTGACAAGGCTAAGCTTCCAATTGGTCAACCAGGATATAAGCTTAGTATTTACGTAGGAACCTATGAACCTAAGGCAATACTTATAAATTGCACTACAGAAGGTCCTATATATGTTATTTGTTAAATAGTTAGTGCTTTGACTCTTTGAAGTGGTCAGATGAAGACACATGGTTAGATGGTTGAATATATGGTAAAAAGGCAAAACTAACTGATAAACATTAGGAAACTTCCCTGACAGTCTACAGAAAAGAGATAAGTGGGTTAAAGAAGAATTTAGTATGGCTCTGTGTAGAAAGTTACATTAATAGAAATAGTAGAATATTTATAAATTGTGGTCATAAATAAGGGGGAAAAGATGGATTACAGAGAAACTTGAGCGTAAGGTAAGAAAACACAAAATGGAGTTTGCTAGATATCAAGAGAAGACAAGCCTGAAAATGAAGATGATAGCATTAGGAAAGAAATGAAAACATTGACACTTGAATTAGAGTGTAAAGTTAATATCATTTTTCAGAAGTTACAGGGTATTGAAATATTATGGACACCCTTAAGACTATCATTGGGAAAAAAGTTGGTATGACATATGTTTACTGGGAAATGGGAAGAAGGTAAGGAATCCCAGGGTACTAGGAATATCCTTCAAATATGAAAAATGTATTATAGTATACATTTGGAATAACAAGGCCGATTGGACCTCTGGAACAATTACCAAAGTAAATATTAATGTCAGAAAGTGAAGGAAAGGATTCTGGGAGAAATAAAATTCTACCTGCATTTTATAAATTAGTTAAACCTTTGATAGTAAAGATTTTTTATAGTTTTCACTGATATCCTTAGAGAAAAAGGAAAGGTATTATTATTTCACTCAGTTATAACATTGAATTATAAAAAAAGAGGAGCTCATCCATTATGAAATGGATGCTGTCATCCATGTTTGACTACGATTGCAAACTGCTGTCAATTTTGAAAGTGGTGAAGGACATCCTGAAGTGTTAAGGTTCATAGGTAATAAGCATTCAGTCAAAGGAACCAGTGAAGAACCTATCCCAATTTCACCAAAGCACAATGTTGATAAGTGACCTGCTCCATTATTTTCCTTTTTATCTCAATTTTCAGATTCTTCTGATTTCCCCAACTTGCTGCCATTACAATTGTCTTATATGTACTCAGTTTCATCCCATGTGCCTTCAGTTTTGCATTCCATTCCCCTATGCTTTGCTAAAGTTCTTCCTCAGTGTCTGCCTGCAATGCCACATTGTCTACATACAGCAACGTTGTTATCTGTCCCCTCCGACCTGTTTGTTAATGAAGTCCATCACCATTGTGAACAGCAGTGGGCTAAATAGGCTCAGAGCTGAACCCTGATGCACAGCCATACTTGGAACCCCTTTGTGAGGCTGAACACTGTTTGTACTTGAGTCATTGGGTCCTTGTATATAGCCTTCAGTAATTCTAATAATGTTTACGGGACTTTAAACCCCCACAGGACTGCCCAAGTTAGCTTTCTTGGGACCTTGTCATATGATTTCTTCAAGTCTAGTAATGCCTAGTTTGTCTCTTTCATCATATCTGGCTTCTTTTCAAGTATCTGTCTCCTTACAAACATCAGGTCAGTTATGCTGCATCCTGATCTGATTCCAAACAGCTCCTACTCTTTGTATTCATTTATCCATCATCCGCTTCAGTACTTCCATACAGGGTGATAAGAGTTTGATACCTCTATACTACCCACAGTTGTGAATGCTCCCTGTGTTCCTGAACACTGGCACTATTGTGCTTATTCCTCAGTCATCTGGGATATGCCTTTCTCTTCATACTGATATAAGTATCCTCAGGAGCCATTTCTCCCCAACTCACCCAACATATCAATTATATTTTTTGTGACCTCATCTGAGCCTGCTGTTTTCTCTGACTTCATTTTCCTTAATGTTGTCCTTATTTCTTCAGTGGTGGTTTTCTCCTCTTCTTTCATCATAGGCTACATCTGGGGCAGTGCAGCTTCTCTGGGGATTACTTCATTCAGAAGCTGCTGGAAGTAGTCGTTCCATATGCCTTTGATGTCCTGAGATCTGGTGAGCAGGATGTTGCTGGCAGCCCTTATGAAGATTGTCTGTCTGTTTTATGTTTCTGTCTTTGCCTGGTAACCTGATATAGTTCCTCTGCTTCCATCTAATGAGTCACTTTCCAGAAGCTGGAAGAGTGCCTCTAATGCCCTGTTCTTCGCTACTGCAACTCCTTTCTTAGGCTCTTGGTTAGCCAACAAGTACTCCTTCCTAGCCTGGTCCTTCTTTTCTATCTCCAGCTTTTTCTTACACTCCTTCTTTTGATGACTTCCTGGACTTCTGCATTCCACCGCCACCTTTTCTTATATACCTTATTTCCATACCTGGCTCAGCCACGTATCTGTTCTTTAGTCTCACACATGCTGTTTTGAGGCACTGTCATTCTTCTTCAACTCCACAAGTTGTAAGACTTCGATGTTATAATATAGACCCATTACTTCACCCCCCCCCCCCCACAGCCTTTACACTTATCTTTATTAAGGTAAAGCCCTACATGATTAAACATAGATATACAAAGTAAGTATCTTCCCATTCCAGATGCATATCTAGCTGTCGAAGCAAACATCATCTGCATAAATCAGAAATGCAGGAAAAGGAATATCAGAAAAAGGGGACCAATGAGTGTGTGTGTCAGAACTCTGTCTTACAACTAAAGCAAAAATATAACCACTCTACAGACAGCCTTGGCAGCCCAGCAAACCTGATCTTATCGAAAAACCATGCACTGACCACCACATGAACTTATGAGAATGCATGTACTGAATGAAAATATTGCAAATAAATAGCACCAAACCCACAAGCCCACAAAGCATCCCAAATATGTGAATGAAGTTAACTGTATATCACAGGGCATTCATTTAACAATGTTGCACACCTAGTTAATGATATGAGAAGGCCATAGACTCTGTAACTTAATAGCACAGGAAGGCTAATACAAAAGTATAACTGTAAAATATTTGCAAAGATTTTGTAGTCAGAATTATGTAGACCAATGGGATGCCATTTGTGAATATCAGTCTTTTCACTCATCTCAAAATACATTTTATACCACATTCACTACCCTTATGACTATAATGGTAGCTTCAAGTCATTCTTTTAGGACACAGAAAAATGCTACTGACTGAGATCCCATAGCTACATAAAAGGCATATCCTATACCATTTACACCAGTGGAGCTATCTACATTCATCAGGTGTAATTCCCTCTCCAGTTTGGTTATAGTAATGGCTTATTCCAAGTCCTATCACCATCAACAATAAAAGCAGAAAGTAGTCAGAAGTTAGAACTGTAACACTCTTCTTGTCTGTACAAGTATGACACATAGTCCAACGCAGCTTGTAACTCACTGGTTTGAGTGCATCTATTAAACTCTGTAAAGATCCCATCCATTACGCATTTGTACGTATTTTCCCAAGCAAATGAGTCTCTCCTTTCCTATGCCCCAGGAAATGTCTTTACTTGTGAAATGTGTCTTGCATGTATCCTATACTCTACTCATACATTGCCCATTTTATCCAAAGACATATGATATCCTTAGCTTCTACTAGCTCACCATATTCTTTCATGAGACAGGAATATTGTTGATGTTCCAAAAATCTTTAGTCTGCTGTGCATTTATAAATAATCTCTCTGATCATTAGATGTGAAGCTAGTGCACGAGGCAGTGAAGAGGGAGGAGCATAGGTGATGTACAAGAGTGGATGAAGATGCACACAGGTGGATTATATTCTATGCAGGAAGGCCAGTCTGAAGGAGATTGGAGACTGTAAAGTGGTGACAGGGGAAAGTGTAGTTAGGCAGCATAGGATGGTGGTTTGTAGGATGATGTTGGTGATCAAGAAGAGGAGGAGGAGAGTGAGGGCAGTGCCAAGGATCAAATGGTGGAAGTTGAAAAAGGATGATTGTGAGGTAGAGTTCAGGGAAGATTTAAGACAGGCACTAGGTGGTAGTGAAGAATTACCGAATAGCTGGGTAACTACACAGAGCTGGTAAGGGAGATAGCTAGAAAAATACTTTTTGTGACATCTGGACAGAGAAATGGAGACAAGGAGACTTGGTGGTGGAACAAGGAAGTACAGGATCATATACAAAGGAAGAGGTTGGTGATGAAGAAGTGGGACTGTCAGAGAGATGAAGAAAGTAGACAGGGGTATAAGGAAATGAGGCAGCTGTTGAAGACAGAGGTGGCAAAGTCTAAGGATAAGGCATATGGAGACCTGTATGAAAGGATGTACATTGTGCACTAATGAGGGAGAAAAGGACCTCTACTGATTTGGCTAGATGGAGGGACCAAGCTGGGAAAGATGTGAGGCAGGTAAGGTTGATAAAGGATAACAAGGAAAACATACTCATAAGCGAGGAGAGTGCATTGAGCAGATGGAAGGAGTACTTTAAGGGGCTGATGAATGAAGAGAATGAGAGATAGCAAAGGTTGGATGATCTGGGGATAGTGAATCAAGACGTGCAATGGATTAGCAAGGTGAAAGTAAGGACAGCTATGAAGAGGATGAAGAATGGAAAGGCTGTTGGTCCAGATGACATACCTGTGGAAGCATGGAGGTGTTTAGGACAGATGGCAGTGGAGTTTTTAACCAGATTGTAAAATGAAATATTGAAAAGTGAGAGAATGACTGATTTTTGGAGAAGATGTGTTTTGGTACCAATTTTTAAGAATAAGGTGATGTGCAGAGCTGTAGTAACTACAGAGGGATAAAATTAATTAGTCACAGCATGAAGTTATGGGAAAGGGTAGTGATAGCTAGGTTAAGAAGGGAGGTGATTATTGAGCAACAGTATGGTTTCATGCCAGGAAAGAGCACTACAGATGTGCTGTTTGCTTTAAGAGTGTTCCTGGAGAAGTATAGAGAAGGTCAGAAGAGTTGCATTGTGTCTTTTTAGACTTAGGGAAAGCATATAATAGGGTGCCTAGAGAGGAGTTGTGGTACTGTATGAGGAAGTCAGGAGTGGCATAGAAGTATGTAAGAGTGGTACAGGATATGTACGAGGGTAGTGTGACAGTGGTGAGGTCCATGGCAGGAGTGATGGATGAGTTAAAGGTGGAGGTGGGGTTACATCAAAGATCAGCCCTGAGCCCTTTCTTATTTGCAATGGCGATGGACAGGTTGACAGATGAGATCAGACAGTAGTCTCCGTGAACTGTGATGTTTGTGGATTACATTGTGATCTGCAGTGAGAGTAGGGAACAGGTTGAGGAGACCCTGAAGAGGTGAAGATGTGCTCGAGAGAGAAGAAGAATGAAGGTCAGCAGGACTAAGACAGACTATAGGTGTGTGAATGAGAGGGAGGATACAGGAATGGTGAGGATGCAGGGAGTAGAGGTGGTGAAGGTGGATGAGTTTAAATACTTGGGATCAACAGTTCAGAGTAATGGTGAGTGCAGAAGAGAGGTGAGGAAGAGAGTACAGGTAGGGTGGAATGGGTGGAGAAGAGTGTCAGAAGTGATATGTGACTGATGGGTACCAGTAAGAGTGAAAGGGAAGGTCTACAAGAGGGTAGTGAGACCAGCTATGTTATATGGGTTGGAGACAGTGGCATTGACAAAAAGACAGTAGTCAGGGCTGGAGGTGGCAGAGTTAAAGATGTTAAGATTTACACTGGGTGTGACGAGGATGGACAGGATTAGGAATCAGTATATTAGAGGGTCAGCTCAGGTTGGAAGGCTTGGAAACAAAGCCAAAGAGTTGAGATTGTGTTGGTTTGGACATGTGCTGAGGCGGGATGCTGCCTCTGTTGGAAAAGGATGCTAAGGATGGAGCTGCCAGGTGAGAGGAAAAGAGTAAGGCCTAAGATAAGGTTTATGGATGTGGTGAGAAAGGAGATGCTGGTGGTTGGTGTGACAGACCAAGATGTAAAGGACAGGAAGATATGGAAACAGATGATTTGCTGTGATGACCCCTAATGGGAACAGCCACAAGAAGAAGCACAAGGCAGTCCATGAACTTTAAACAACACTCACACAACATTGCTCTGACAGCAGTACCGTAACCTCTTTCTGCCAAAGGGCCTCTAGAGCCCAATGCCCTGTCATGAGTAAAATAATACGATTCCCTACCCAAGTGACAGTAGGGTGAACCACAAAATGGTATAATGATCAGTGAACCCCAAAATATAATGTCCACTATCTCATTGTATCGATGGGTCAGAAAATAAAATAAGTACATTTCAGTCTGCAAGCATCCCTAAATATGCATATATGGCCCTTCTTATCCTACAGTTTAAACACTTGGATGTAACCAGTCTCTTCATTACTTAACATCTTCTAAAATTTCCTGTCAAACTTATCTAAAGTCACAGTTAAATTCACCAGCAAGGATGATGTCCATAACAGGAAAGTACTGTAATTTTTTTTTTAAATGATAAACTGGGAAACATCTATTGCAATGGATAAGGTAATAAGGTGAAAAAATGACTTTTAACTGTATACAAAGATATAGCACTATTTCCAACTAGGTCTAGTGATTTCAACATCCAGTAACTTAAGACTCGGGTTTTAAACATACCAGCAATACCAGAACACTTCTCTGCACCTACAAAAAATAAAAAAAACACAAAATCCTTTTCCCTCATAACAGCTCAAACTCACATGCTTTACATTAGGAAATAGAGAAATAGTCATTATAGCAATAACATTGTGAAAGTGAATCCAGCATCATTTATAAATGATGAGAAAACAAATGTTACTAATGACACTGATAACATTAACAGAGATTATGGAAATGCCATTCCCTTTGATTTTTATTTATTTCTACATTTGTCTTTGTTTATTCTTATATTTCTGTGCCCTCAAACCAGCAGTGACCTAGTTTTCTACTGTATCTGGGTTACATGAATCTAAGCAATCACCCCACTTTCCCCTTTCACCTTAAGCCATCATACATACATATTGTCAGTGGAAAGTGGATATTTAGCAGGCAGATTTAACTCATTACATACAAGTCCTTGTACCAATCATCCAAAAAAAGTTTCAATATTTATATTAATATATCTTCCTTGTTTTCTTTAAGGTGTTTAATCTTATTTTCCATACTAGAATTCTCTATTGTATTTCCTGCATCCCAGCATTCCCTAACTTTACTTTCCTTTTAACTTGCAGAAAGCTATTCCAAATGTTTTTGATCTTATTATGGCCCTAGTATTGCTGTCTCCTTATTCTTCAGATATACCAGGATAACATAAAGAAACAAATATATCAGAACATACATGGATGAGTTATGTCTACCTCCCTTGTTCAACACTTCTGTAAATTATACTTTTCCTAAACAGGTTTAATCTTGACCACCCTTCAAAAAACAGAGAATACATTATTTACAATTCCTGTTTCTCTTCATCTGTCCAATATGTAAATGCTTGCCTTAAAACAATTTTCTCATTAATATACTATTAATTAAGTAAACCCTTAATCTGCAAAAATTTCTATATTAGTATGCTACCATGGAAAAGATTTATTATCTCTGCTTCCTCTCATTTGTACATTTTATTTTTTTATGTCTATAAGGTGTAACCTTTGGTTCATCACTTGCTCATGTTATTGTACATTTTTCTGTCAAACAACAAAATGGACTCTGCTCCACGGGGTAAATGCCTCATTGATAAAATTCAGCAAGAAAATCAAACCAAGACTCAGGATTGCAACGAGGCTATCAGACCTTTGGCTGAAAAATTCAGGCAGCATATATTCTTCAAATAGAAGGATTTATTGAAGTAACAAGTCCAGTCTGTGTAAAATTCACAACTCACAGTACATTTATTTGAGTGACATAAAAACGGTATGCACTTTTGCTAGTATAGCTTCCTCAGACCTTCAAGAACAAACACACCTTTCCTTTCCTTATATACTACCTTCAAATATTTCAAAATGTGTCATTACCAATCAGAACACTTCTTACATGGTCATGTGTCTAATTTAAATATTTATACAAAAATGCAAAAATAAAATCAAAGGTAAAAATACAGAAGTAAAATGATAAAAGTACAGCAACAACTTGCTCAAGATAAAATGTATAAAAGTTATACAGCACAAATATAACGCATATAGCATGCACTAATTTATACAGAAATAAAATAATAAATGCACAGCAACAGCTTGCTCAAAACACAATTCAAGAATACAATTCAAGAACACAATTCAAGAATATAGTTCAAAATATGTAAGGGTTATGCAGCACAGTTATAACACATATAACCTGCACTGATTTATAATATAGCCATAATACAACCATGGAAGTCAGAAATCAAATAATTTGAGTTTCTGACTTCACTTTTTCATCTTCCTATTCTTTAGGTAAGGTTTAATAGAGGCTCTTTCATTGAGTCCTCTTCCTTTGTCTGCTCTAAAGGCTATTATCCATCGTGCATCTCTATTTTCAGAAAAATCTCTGATGTCACCTTCTCTAATACTTGGTACAATAACCTCTATAACTCTGAATTTAAATTTATGTGTCTCCCCTTCTTGCATAACATGTTTGGACAGAGCATTATGCTCACTTTTGGTATGAATATTATAAAGATGTTCCCTTATATGATCTTTAAAAACTCTGTTGGTTTTACCAACATAGAATGAGTGGCAACATTGGCAATCTGCTAAGTAGACCACATGAGATGTCAAGCAAGTAGCTGCTGAAGTAAATATGAATTCTTGACCTGTATCTGGATGTACAAATTTATTACTGGTATTAATATATGAACAAAATTTACATTTATCTCAGGGCTAAGTACTGTATTCTTTATCTTTACGTGTTACTGCATTTTTTCCATGACAAAGCAATCTTTTTAAATTCTTCTTATTTTTATACAAGAAACTGGGTTTTGTGCCTAGCAGACTATTTATATCAGAGTCTACTGTAAGTATGGACCAATTCTTCATAAACACTTCCCTCAGCTCTTTGTTATCACATGTATAAAACAAAGGAATTTTCAATTGTTTATTTACTGAGGTATTGACAGACTCTACAGTGTCGTTCTGTTGCGGTCCATAGTATGGTTGGGCCCTACTATCCCTAAGACTAGTGACATCCATGAAACAACGGTAAAACATAACATATTGCGTATACATATCATACCATCTTCACCTATGATGGGGACATGTATGTCCAGTGTGATGGCATAGCTATGGGCACATCATGTACCAATAGCTATGCCAACATGTTTTTAGCACACTGGGAACACACTGTCCTTTTTAAGAATGATATGTATATGCAATATGTTATGTTTTACCGTCGTTTCGTGGATGACCTCTTCCTAATTTGGACAGGAACTCAGGCACAGTTACTAATTTTTAAGAATCAGATTAACACCTTAGCTGAAAGTCTAAGATTTACCATGGCCTCATCTAGTAAAAGAGTGGAATACCTCGATCTATATTTAGAGAGACTGCATAATGGTTCTATAAATACAGGGGTATTTAGAAAACCCTGTTATAGGAATTCTTTATTATCTAGACAAAGTATGCACCCAAACTATGTCTTTAGAAACTTAATAAAAGGACAAGGGATGAGAGCCTCAAGGCTGAACCCCACAGAAGAAGGCTTCAAGAATGAAATTGTTGGCTTAGAAAAGAGGTTGACAAAGAGGGGCTATCACACCAATGAAATCAAGAAAAATTTATGGGATGTTACTAGTCTTAGGGATAGTAGGGCCCAACTATATTATAGACCGCAACAGAAAAACACTGTAGGGCAGGATTCACGAAGGCTTGCACGGAGTGTAAGAGACGTGCAACACTCCATGCAAGCCTCGCGATCCAGGAACAGCCCGAAACTCCGTGTAAGAGACAGCTAAAACGTCTCTTACATGGACTGGGCGTGGATATGCTAAATACCTCACTTGCAGCCGAAAGGCATGCAAATGAGGTAGAGTAGCGATCCACGAAACAGAAAGCAGCCCGTGAAAGAGCCGTTTTAGCTGCAGAAATGTACTCAGTTGACAACTGAGTACGTTTCTGCAAAAATCACAATGGAGCCATGTCAGCTCCAAATAAAGGGTGCATATGTGTCAGGCAGCATGCCAATGGCCAAATATGTGGCCATTGGCAAGGTAACCCGATGCAAATATTAAAAAAATATAATGTTTAAACGCAGCACAGCACTGCGCAAATGAGCTGCGCTGTATAAAACATAAAAATGAAGGTTATAAACCCACAAATGTGGATTTTATGCAATACATGGAATGACAATGCAGGGACCAGCAGAGCAAAAACAACATGGCCACCGTGTAGTGGTTGCTAAGGAGGGAAGCTGAGTCTAAGACATGTAACTAAGCATTAGTAGGCAATCTGATGTAAATGTGGGTTAGGATAATGAATACCACAGTCACATAGCAAATGAGCACAGTCTGAGTAGTGTAAGAGATACATAAGGGGGAGGAATAGAGTAGGAGATAGGTGACATCACAGGGGGGAATGGTAGAAAGAAATGCAGTTCATTGGAGGTCAGTGTTACATGACAGATGACAGACACAGATGATGGAAAGAGGAGTGCCATAAGATAAGCATGGGAAAGTCAAGAAATGGAAGGTGTACACTGTTACTTACACCAAAGTTTCTTGCTGGGTGTGCATGCGCACGTGTGCACGCCAGGAAGTGCGAGTAGGGCTGTGTGCGCGCGTGTAAGGTAGACTGAGCATGTGGGAGCATGTTGGTAGATTTGTAACACAGTTTGCACTGGTGTGCATGCGTTTTAACCCAAATAGGCAGATCCTGAACCGTGTAAGCATGTGTGCGCGCGTGTAAGCCACTGTGAGTGTGTTTCTGCTGGTATGCATGCTGCACCCCCCTGAGGAAACAGAAAGGAAAAAGGAAGTGACAGAATTAGTAGGAAGCTAGCAGGGAATACTGCTGGAGCTAGCAGGTGAAAACAATTAGAAGCAGGCAATTACACAGGCAGAATAGTAGCCCAGCCCAGCACTTAAAACTCTGCAAACAGCAGTGCAGGATGTTTCTCTCAAGAGACACTGCAAGACAGGAGTAAGCTATTAGAAGTGAAAACTGAAAAAGCTGAACTCAGAGCAGAAATGCTAGGGGCTGCCATAGCTGTCATAATGAGACATAGGCAACTTGCTGAGGGTGGTGACAATGCAGATGGTGCCAGACAACCCACAGTGAAGAGACGGAGAAGAGTGTACAGGCCCAGGGTCACCTACCACGGGTTAAATGAGCTGGAGATAGTAGAGCGCTATAGAGTGGACAGAGAGCTCCTGCAGCAAATAGTCGAGCTGTGCAGGCCACGCCTCACACACAGAACCAACAGAGGGGAACCCATCCCAGTGGAAACCAAGGTATGTGTTGGCCTAAGAATACTAGCAACAGGTACCTTCCAGAGACCAACTGGTGATATGATGGGGATATCACAGGCATCAGCCTCCAGGGTACTGCACCATTTCCTGGATGCCATGTCAGCACATGTATCATGTATATTTCCCTAATGCCCATGAGGTATTGGCCAGCAATATGTGTCTCTTCCAGCAAATAGTGGAATACCCTGAGGTAGTGGGTGCAATAGACTGCACGCACATACGCATCAAAGCACCAGCCAGTGAGCAGGGTAGGGCCTACATTAACTGCAAGGGCTTCCCCCTCCATCAACTGCCAGGTCATGTGTGATGCCCAGGGCATAATAATGAATGTGTGTGCTGGCTGCCCTGGGAGCTACCATGATTCCCACATCTGGCATTTGACGCAGCTGTACCAGACATTTGCCAATGGGGACATCCCACATGGACACCTAGTGGGGGATGCAGGTTATGCACTGGAGCCATGGCTGATGACACCCATCAGAAACGCACACACAACTGAACAGAAACGCCATAATGAGGCACACGCACAAACACGTAATGTAATAGAGCGTGTGTTTGGGCTGCTCAAGTCACGGTTACGGTGTCTGGACATATCTGGTGGAGCCTTGCAGTACTCACCAACTACATGTACCCAAATTGTCATGGTATGTGCCATGCTACATAATATGATCTTGTGAAAACAGCTGCAGCAGGACCAGCATAGGGCTGGGCCAAACAGACCCCCACCATTGCCAAGGCCATCACAAGCAGAGCGTGACTCGGAGGAGGAACAACCTGAGCCTGCCCCAGTAGGCAGAAGGAGGCATGCCCAGTATGCCCTAGCCTTGGCAAAGAGGCAATGCATAGCACATACACTGGCTCAGTAGGAACCCTGGGAATGATACCCCTCTCTGACTCACTCAAATAATAACAGGGATGCCTAAAATGACATGACCTGCTCACAAACATGTACAGGGAGTGTAATATGTGCATCCGACAGAGGCAGCCCTGCAGCACCACCTGAGGCATGAATGCCATTTGTTAAGTAATGCAACACCATGTACTATATGCACACTTGAGGACCCTGACTAACATCCACCCTCACCAAGCATGAAGCCACAAAATGACGATGGGATGATCAATTGCAATAACTGGCTGAAGTAATGCAGTTAGTCAAAGGGGAGCCAATGTGTTTCAGCCTGGGACGACATGCTGAGCATGACATGATGCACCACCTGCTAGGGGTGGCATGCACCTATCAGTCCAGGCCCCATGGATACTGGCAAAGGTTGTCAGTACCCACAGCGTGCCCTGAACAGGTAAGTCTCAAAACACAAACCCACCTTCATAGGTACCACAAGGGATAGGAACCTAGATGTAATGCTACCCAATGCCAGAAGTCTAAACAGCAAGATTCGTGCAGTGTAAACGCACACAGTATGGAGAATGTTGATATCAGTCCTGTAACAGAAAACTGGGTCAAGGCTCACATCAGCACCCTAACACTACCAGGTTACACCTCAAACTGTGCTGTACAGCCTCAAAACATGGAACAAGCTACACAAGGAGGGTGACTAGCAATAATTGTCTAGGATAACCACACCCCCATGTTGGTACCACAACAAGAAGCAGCATGGATTAGCCATGGTCAAATACCAATGGCTAAAAACCACCTCCCAGTATATAGCCTGCTGCAGACTACTGTCCTAACACCAGGAACTGCAACTGGCCTATGTTGGAATACATGAATATATCAAGCCCCCCAAACCACATTATATTGGGTGACTGAAAATACCCAGACATACACTGGGAGCATTATACTATCACCAACACAGTAGGAGAAAAGTTCCCAGAATCCATAAACCAAAATGCCCAGGAACAACGTACCACTCCCACAAGAGGGGTAAGCATACTGGATGTGATAATCAGCAACATGCATACTGGATGGCAAGATGAGAAGTGTATCCCTCACTGGGAAGACCAGACCATAGAGTAATCACACCGGATATACACATCCTGACCACAGTCCCTGGCCAGAAAACCACAGTGAAAAACATGTGTAAAGCATAAGTTGCACCCTTCCAAACCGATGTGGAATCCACGAAAGGCCCTGTGCAGGTGCAGAATATGGGACACACCGCAGAACATGTTATATAGGCATTCCATGAACACAGCCAGGAATGCTTGGATTATGCAATCACAAATAACAACAACACACAATGCCATACACACAGGCATTTGGCATGCTGGACTCCAGCCATTACCAAACCAAGCAAGAGAATGAGGAAGCTACTACATGAGAGAGCAAACATAAAAATGGAAGTAATCACTGATCAGTAGTATGGCAATAAAATATGTCCACACATACAATCCACTAAGGCCAGCCACAACAAGTAGAATCTGTGAATCCAGAGGCAATGTGACACCTGCCCCAAGTACACAGACAACCCTCAACTCCCCCCAATAAATACAAATATATGTGAGAGATGCAACCATTTATCCAAACTGGAGGCTGAGCTCCCCCAACTCAGTACTGTCAAAACTAGTCAGGAGGAGAAGGTAACCACATACACCACAAACCCAGTCCCACATAGACCTATCACAACTGTAAACCAAACACATAAACAGAGAAAAACATTCCCGGAGGCCCCAATTACAAACACACCACACCAACAGAGGCCTCCAAAGCAGACCCCAAGCAACCACAACCTCCAAACATAGCACATGCAACACATAGTACACAAAGCTGGTGTGCCAAACAGTTACAGGCCAGAAGGAGAAACACAATGCCTGATACAGTTCTAATAGGTGTCTGTATAGGCAGACACACTGCTGTCCCACTCACCAGACTGAACAAGGGAAAGGGTACAGTAAGCTGCCTGTAGGCTGCCACAATATGCCACATAACACAAGTACGCAGGTCACCCCAAAGCAAGCAGAAATATGATGCACCCATTGTCCATGCTGGTGTGAATGACCTGAGATGTACCTCCCTGGACTACATGAAAAGAGACATGGATGAGCTCTCTGAGTATGTACTCCGGGCCGGTATGACACTGGCCATTTGCAGCATCCAACCCTCACCAAGAATGATGCCACAGTACAAACACAGAATGATCAGCTTTAACAGGTGGCACAATTACAGCTGTCAGTCCAAGAGGGTCTAATGTCTGTCTGCTTGAGATGTCATGCATGACAAGCCATGCTGCTGTTCCAGGGATGGCTTGCACCTGTTACCCCTGGGCGTCTGGATACTGGATAAGGCTTTTGTCACCTCCATAGAGCCGTACATAGGCAAGGCCGAAAAGACTAACCCACCACCCTAGAAAACATAAGTGGTAAGAAACATAAGGGTAATGCTGACAAATGCCAGATGTGTAAACTGCAATATGCATGCTCCTGAGGCACTTCCCAGTATGGAGAACATCGATATCTGTGCAGTGAGAGAAGCCTGCTGCAAGCCTACTGACAGCCCACCAGCACTACCAGGTTATACCACATATCATGCGTTATGGCCCCAACACCTGAACCAAAACATCAAAGGAGGGGGAGTATCCATATGCAGCACAGACACCCATATGGCCAGGTAACTGACAATGCACGAAGCAGTGGAGACCACCCATGTGCACCTAACTGTAGTCAAAACTGCTGTACAGTCTGTAGCATGCGACAGACCACACTCTCACACACAGGAACCCCACCCAGACATCCTGAAGACACTGGACAGTATGAATGTCCCACCAAATACCAAACAAGGTACTCACAAATTACCACATAGGTGGTAAACCATTATGTATGCAAGGAGTAATCAGGGACCTAGGGACACAAGTCGACAGTAACCTGTCATGTGGCACTCACAATGCCAATGTGGCTAGGAAGACCATCTATATTGGGCACTGTATCATGAAAGGATTCACATCTACATCAACAGAGGTCACTGTGCCCCTGTACTGTTCCCTTATCAGACCCATAATCTGGTACAATGACTCATATGGGATGTACTGTACCTGACATCTACAGTGATTAGGAAGACCTCAAAGGTACCTCACCAAGAGGATAAAGGGTGTCAAATATATGTCATATGCTGCCTGGCTGTAGACACCCCAGCTGAATGCAGTCACAGACTGACTACACAGAGGCATTGTATGTCTGTTGTACAAGACCATGTCCAACACAGGAGTAATGGACATGCTCCACCCCAGGAAATCAAAGCCATTGGAGCTGTGAGAGTGACAGATGTCAGCCTCAACACATAATGAAATAGGATGTGCTGGAGGGACAGATACATAACCCAGGGACTCCCCATACCCTGGAACAGGATCCCAATCCATGTTAGGCAGAGCCTGACAACCCTCAACAGGAATATTGCCAAGTGGATGGATGATCGTAGATGTACACTGGGGGTCTTCACTGTGTCATGTCCAGACAGAGGCACAGTGAAGAAAACCATAAATGGCCATAATATTCACATAAGGGGTGGTGAAAGACACACACACACACTCTGGCTAGGCTTACTAATGCCCTAGGGTGGATAGCCTAGTATGATCCTATGAACCTATGAAGATACAAATTGTACAGGACACTAAGGATAATCACAAGGCTTACTCAACTAATGGTAGGAACCATGTTGGGAATTCACAGATATGCTCCGAATCACACAGATATCACAAACAACATACCAAACACACACACATATTGCCAACATACAACCTGACAGGTGCAGTGCAACCCCCCCCCCCAGAATGTAAAATATCTATCCCAGCAGACTGCTGACCCCCTGACATTGCAGATGCTGAGGTAACAGCCATCATCTACAAAGCAAAACACACGGCAGCAAAGGTATGAGATGGTGTCCTGGGCTGAGGCCAACATGAACCCCAAGAATAATGGAATGCCAAATCATACTACTGCCCAATGTCAGCCTTACCACAGGATATGTACCCAAAGAGCAGTGTACAACAACAGTGGTCCTTCACAACAAAGGTGTTGCCTGAATGGATACTGGAAACTACCACCCCAGGATCCTGACAAGCTTGGTCTGCACAGCTATGGAAAGGATCAGTATGTACCGCAGACATAAAGCTATCAGGGACCTACTGATACCGGACCCTACCCAGTGTGGCTGTCATAAGTGCAGATCCTGCCCCTAAACATGTTTGACCCATTTGAAACAGTCATTAAAGTCATTGATGAGGGCAATGTGGTCCACACAGCGTAGCTGGACCGTGCAAATGCTTCCAGACAATACCGTATGAGTTCAGTATGGATATGTTCACCAGCTTAAATATAAACCCCTATGTCAGTAGCGGGGTTGCAAACCAGACCAAGGACAGAACTGACATGGCCAGACATGCTGCATCCATGTCAGACTACAAAGCAGATATGAGTTGGCATCCCACAAGGCGTGGTCCTGGGACCTCCCCTGTTCCGTATATATGTCCCATAGGTACAGGCCAACATGGAAGGACTGTGACTGAACATGTATGCAGAGGAGTACAGACTGCCCACCATATCTGACCCCCAGCTGACACAAGCAACCCACAAAAGGGCCACATAGAAACAGACAACTGGAGCCATAGCCATGTCGGCAAGCTAATTGCAGAAATGTGTATAGACAACCACTGTGGATATACAGTAAGTGCCCACCAATTACCACACAGGTGTTAACCCATTACGTACCTAACATGTAATGAGAGACCTGGGGACACAAGGTGATAGATATCCTGCATTGGACAAACATGTGGCTGTAGTGTTCGCAGAAACATACCATATACCCACCCAATCATGAAGGTTGTCAGATCTAGATAAGGGGAGGTCACTGTGGCTCTGCAGTCATCCTTCATCAGCATCACAATTGACTACAATAGCCCCTGTGGGATATACCTCAGCAGACACCTCCATCAACTGTAATGTCCACAACAGTACCTCACCAGGAGTAGCAAAGAGCATGAACAGATGCCATGTATTGCCTGATTAAACAAACTGCAGCTCCACACACTGCCATACTGCCCACCCAGAGGCAAGCTGTGCCTGATGTATGAAGCCATGTCCAAGCTGGCATCAATGAACATGCTGCACCTTGTACAATCTGAATGGCAGTGAGCTATGCACATGAGCGACCTGAACCCCAGCACTGACATACATAGGACAAGCTGTACTGAATGATCCATAACACAGAAGCCACCCCCACTCTTGAGTAATCTCCCAGTACAGGTTAGCCAGAGAGTCACCTATCAACACCCCTCAAGAGGAATCCTGATGAGTGGATGGGAGATGGTAAGTTAACCCTGGGTATCACTGTTATGTCCGAGGTAGACGGAGGCACAGTATACTAACCATGACATATGTCATGGCAAACTCCAGTTACAATGTGTGTCGAACGACAAACACACCCTGTGACTAGCATCAGAAATGGCCTAGGGAACATCGCTAGTGTTTGCCAATGTCCACCTATGTTGTGGAATACACTACCAACGTTGGACAAGCCTGGTGTAGGTAGTCCATATCTGAACATAATGCAACATGGTCATATGTGCACAACTGGCCCCTACACAGTCTGTTGTGCTCACTATGAAGATGTCAAGGAGTGATAGGACTAAAGCCCAGGATACTGTCCACCACAGTGAAAGTACTGAACCAGTACACTATACGGTACTACAGTGTTAGGTCATTATGAAAGGATGTTGACAACTGTATGCAAATTATCCCATGCAATCCCTACAGGCACAGTATAATCCCTGTTGTGGCAGACACAAAGCAGTTGGCCAGTAAGTACACAACATGACACCCAACACACAACCATAAACATGAGATATTGTTGAAATTCACACCCACCCAAATATGTGGTGGACTGCAGAGTTCAACATATGGAAAGCTCACACTGGGCATGCACGCACACTTTGATAAATGAGGCATATGTCAGACAACATGCCATGGAAAGGCTGAACTGGGCATGCTCACACACTTAGGCCATATCTCCATTTAGCAGTTGGCCACACATATCTGGTATTTGTACGTGTCATTCCAGGAACAAACCACAACACAGCAATCTGCCCAGTGCACACAGTAAATGACTACAGACACATAAGTGATATAGTGGATCGCCCTCATATTCAAACATCTTCCACAGATACACAAGTTGTTCATAGGAACAGGGAATGCTATGGCAATAAAGACCTGCAAACAGTCTAACAGCAACAAATATTGTGCATCTGACAATTAAACATATGGGTGTAGAGGTCAATACTAGGCTGTTTGCCCTAGGGAATGACAGCTTAGCCAGAGTGTGCTTGGCATCTGCATCCCCAGTACAGTAGGCTACTGTGCCACTGTAAAGTAGGTCACATAAGGCAATGTGTGAGGCTAGTGAGCTGTGCCTCTGTTAAGCAGGGGCACAGTGGAGATGCCAGGGTTTGAATGTGCTAAGCCACATCCATGTTGTTGGTGTGTGCTGGAAGATGGTTGCTGAGGACCTCTAACAGTAAGTGGGCATCAATAACAGACTGAGGGGAGCCCTATCTGCATTGTCTGGACAATTCCACTGTCAACACTGTGTTGTGATGAGTATGTGGGATTGAAGTGTCGTGCCGGTACTGTTCACAGATGTCCTCCCTCTGTGGGCTACAGTTCTGCAATGTATTAGCTCACTCTGTCTGTTGGACAGCTCATACATGGCTGGTGTACACCTGACAGGTGTCCTGTTGTGGAGCAGTCATGGGTATATGTGGGATAGCATGATCAATGCAAACCTTACACATGCTCATTAAATGCAATTGTCAAGGATTATGCAGAGTGGCCAGTATAGTCCCCCAGCATGGGTCCTTTGAAGTCGTCCACCCCAGTCTTCACAAGTGTAGAGTCTGCTTGTGCTAAATACAGTTCGTTTGCAGTGACAACCTTGCCTGGGGGTGGGGATGGGATATGGATGTCCATGGAAAGGTGGGTATGGTCAGATATCAACAATGGTGGTCTACCTCTGGTGTGGAACAGTGAGTACCCATGTTGCAGATGGACAGGTGCAATATGTATTCCCCCATGTGGCTGTGGTGAGTGGTTCTGCCATAGCACATGGACCCACAAATTGTAGTGGCTGTAGGGTCAAGTTGTAGAGGCCTGAGTAGTTCCCACACACAATATGCCTGTACCTGATGTTAACAACTGGAATGGTGTATGTGAACACCTGCATATCCTGGCACTGTTCCCAGGGAAGCAAAGTGTGTGTCCTGGATGTGGGAGTGGTGTTCTGGACTGGTTGTGTTGTGTGTTACAGGTCCTGTGGTCACGAAGCATGATATAGAATATAACCTGCCAGTGCGATGTGCATATCTGACCCTGAAGTAGGTGGCTGCAAATGCATATATATGCTATCCCCCACCTGACAGGTAGTACTAGATGTACATACCTCTGTAGAAATAAAGATGTCAGCACCCTATAAATACTGCAGGCGCAGAACAGATGCCCAGTAATTCAGATAGCACGCTCTGCTAATGCGTCTCCCTCAAGTGTCATAATATAGTTAGGTAGGAGTTTGAACCATGCAAATGCTCAGTGTGTGTGGGTGAGTGGGGTTGATGTGTGTGCAAGTCTGTGTGAGGGAAATGTCCCTTTTGGCAACTGGGAAAACACTCTACAGGATGCACATTCCCCTTTCTAAGCACTGATGATGTCAGCACCTTATAATTACAACAGGAGAAGGAAAATCTCCCAGTAATGCGAATAGTGAACTCTGCTAATGCGTCTGTCACGAGTGTCATGACATAGTTAGGTAGGGGATTGAATCCTACAACTACCCAGTGTGTGTGGAGGGGGGTTAGTGTGTGTACAAGTCTGTGTGAGAGAAGTGTCCCTTTTGGCAAGTGGGAAAACACTCTACAGGATGCACATTCCCCTTTCTAAGCACTGATGATGTCAGCACCCTGTAAGTACAGCAGGAGGAAACAATCTCCCAGTAATGCGAGTAGCGCGCTCTGCTAATGCATTTCTCTCAAGTGTCATAACATAGTTAGGTAGGGGTTTGAAACCTACAAATGGCAAATGTGTGTGTTTAGATGAGGGGAGTTTGTGTGTGTGCAATTCTGTATGAAAGACATGTGCTTTTTGGCAATCAGGAGATCACACTACATGAAGCACATTACCCTTTCCAAACACTGATGATGTCAGCACCCTATAAGTACAGCCGGAGAAAAAGAACCTCCTAGTAATCCGAATAGTGCGCTTCGCTAATGTGTCTCTCTCACGTGTCATGACATAGTTAGGTAGGGGTATGAATCCTGCAAATGGCAAGTGTGTGTGTGGAGGGGTAGTAGGGTGTGTGTACTTGCAAGTGTAAAAGAACAGATCCTTTTGGCAAATACTACAATACATCAGATGCTGCATATTCCCCCAGTAAACACAGGGGATGTCACCACACTATCAGTACAGCCAAAGAGGGCTACTTGGCCAGTAATGCCAATAGTGCGCTCCGCTACTGGGTCTATTACCACTGTCAGAGCACAGATAGGTATGTTTTGGAAACCCACAACTGCCACGTGTGGTTGTGTCACACAATATGACCATGTGTGGGTTGTTGTGCATAACAATGCATACCATTGCCTAAACCAGCAATGGCATTGCACACATGATGTATGTGTGTGACACATACACATATATACCTGTGACATTCAGTAGTTACCATGTCTGACACGTGCCTCAAGTGGATAAATGGTATTCGCAATGCATAACAATATGACTGTGTCTTACTGTGCAGGGGCCGCACATGGTATGTGTCTATACAGTGTGGGCTGTATATGGTATAATACCTACAGCAGGGGATACACATCTGGTCTGGGCCATATAGTCTACATGTAGTCGATGAACAGGTGCTGCAAGTTCCCACCTGTTGTGGGAGTGGTAACATGTTGTTCCACTGCAATTCAGTGACCACATGCTGGGAACCTGTCAGCTAGTGTGTTGTAGCTACAGTAATGCTCACGCACAATGTTTGGCTGGATGCAGTCCAGCCATATAAAGACGTTTCTTGAGACTGTCATATTGCCAGTGTTGTTAGGGAGGATAGGTGGGTTTCCTGTGTATGGGAGGGTTGTGTGTGCCAGGCTATGAACCAGAAGGCAGTCCAACACACTGTTAGCTGCTCATGGATAGGCCCTGATGCTTTGTGCTGTTCCAACAACCTGGAGGTGTGTGTATCTGAGGTGCCTTGGGATACCACCCCCCTGTCCAAGTGTGTTACATGTGTAGGGGACGACAGGCATGGTATGAGGTATAACCTGGCAGTGATGGGTTGCACCTGTGAGCCGTGAATCAGGAATCTGGTACTGCACAGATATTGCAGTTCACCATGCTGAGGACAGTGTCCAGTGCATGCATCTTGCGGTGTACACTGCTGGTGTTGTGTAGCATCACTGTTAGTGTCCTATCCTGTGTTATACCTGCGGAGGTGGCTATGTAATCCGTGTCCTGCAGCAAAAGGCACTATGTGTGTATCAAGGGGCTTCGCCAATATACAATGGCCCATGGGTGTCACGTGCAAGCTGCCCCTCGCAAATCATTGTGGCTTCCCTAGCATGTAAGCACATGTTGACAGCCATTGGATACCCTATGAATGACATTGGAGATTGAGCAGAATGTAGACATAGAACACCCTTACTACATATTGTGGTAGCATACCTGGTGAGGGTATGATGGCAACCAAGATCAGGCTCATACTGGCCTGTGCCACATGCTGAGAGGTCCCTTCTATGTTCCCTATCATGTAGTCCAGGGAGGTATGTCTCAGGTCATCCATAGTGGCATGGTCAATGACTGAGTCATATGTGTCCATGCCTTTGACTGACCTGTATGCATGTGTTTTGTGGTGGACCATAGTGCCCCACAGGCATATCACTGTGACCTTCACCATGTACAGCCTGTTGAGCGGGACCCCACTGCAGCGGCCAAGAGAGGTACCTGACACATCTGTAGCATGTGAGTTGTGTAGCCCTACAGGCTGTGAGTGTGTGGCACATGGGATGTATGTGCCATGTGTGGCATGTGCTCTGTTCCGATATAACGTATGCCTGTATGCCAGCTGTGGAGGTGTGTGATGCTCAGGCAGGATGCTATTCTGAGTCTCCAAGTATGCCCCAGTGTGTTCAGATTGCTGTCAGTGCAGGTCTATGTCAGACTGGTATTGTAGTTACTGTAGTATGTCTTGCCACCTGACAGGGTATGGCAGTACTGGGCTCAGAGTGCTCAGTCCCCAGATTGGCTATGTGGTGGCATCCCACACATGTGTTGTACATTCCTGGCCAGGGGAGAGGGTTGACTGCATACATGTGGCAGCTGTGACATTGCCACATGACTCACATAAACCACAACTGGACCATAGAGGTGATTCACAGGTTACCTTTGCACATGCTACCATAGTAGTGTGATTGCCATGGTGATTACCAACACATAGGGCCAATGGGGAACAACATACTGAAGGTGTGTATGTGTGGGTGTACTGCTACTGATTTCATAGCACTGGCATATATGACTGCACACGTGGGTAAATGCCAGGTAAGTCATGTGCAATGTGTCACAGGCAACGTACATGCAAACAGGACAGACAGTGATGTTCTGTCATGTGGAAACTTGACATACGTATAGTACGCTATGCAGATGTCACTAGGAGTCCAGAGAAGCACTGTAACTCTGCATTGCAGGTGGAAGCAGTGTTCCAGGGATCCCCCAAGTGAACATGCATGCAAACAAAGCTACAGTAAGCAGGGCTGGAAGTAGTCCACTGTACAACAAAGAAGGGGTAACACTTACAGTAGGTAACAGTGCAAATATGTAGGCACTATCAACATGTACCCAGGAATGCACAGCTCAGATGTCCATGGTAGAACTGATATTATGTCATAGTTAATTGTGATTTGTACTACATTGGTACTGCACACATATCAACATGCGCAAACATCCACATTGCATAGTCGTTGTGGGCAACTTGCCACCATTACTGTACATGTCCATCATTGCGTATCACTACTTGCATTAGCTTCCTCCCTGTGCTACCTATGTATGTGGCTATCTGTTGACATCCTTACCACCGGTATGCAATAATGTGCAGCTGTTACACTATGGTACTTACTATGGGTGTAGATAACAATTCAGGACAGGCATACAGTTACTGCATCAGGCATGCTGGGATATACACACAGTCATATCAGCACATTGTACTGTTACCAACATGATACTACTAATACACTTCTATGTAGTCACCCTGTGCATCAGCAACGTGTTTTTACCTGTTCCTGCACTGATGTTGGAGATTGCAGGAGGTGGCACAGTTTCATCATATGCACAGGGTGTGAATTAGGTATGCCTGAGTCTGCCACTGATACCACCAATTGACATGTGTGTGTATGTGTGTTGGTGAGGGACAGCAGTACAGGGTGGGGCACTGTTGGTGCAGTGTGTGCATGTATGTGGTAGCCCTAGGTGTTAACATTTCACATGTGTGTATGCACGCACACAGTACCACCTCATGACTGCCATATACAGGAGTTTGTGGACAGCCACAGACTGCACCTGGCAGGTCATACAGATCAGTGTCTGTGGGCATGGACATGGTACCTGTGCCTGGCAGGGGTGCTACGGACCGTATCCGGTACTAAGCCAGACTGGGTACTGTCATCAGAAGCGGGAGTGTGTTGACTGGACACAGGTCCCTGTTGGGACTGTCCAGAGCCACGTGCACGTGGTCTACTGTCGTGTTCCGATGACAGCACAGACCCAGCATTGCTGGGGCTGCTGCTGGCACTATGGGGGCGTCCGTGGGCCTGTTGTCGTCCGCACCGACTGCCAGCTGCTGCTGTTGCTGGCATATGGCCACGTCGACGCCGCAACCGTCCACCATTGCCCTGGCTCATGGACATGTGGTTGTGGAACTTCTGTAATATGTCCCCACAACGTCTGTCTATGACATCGGTGAAATTACAGATAGCATCCGCGATGTCACGCATACTGTCAGTCATGGCTGTGCGACATGCTCTCAGCTCCCTCAGACCCTGTCTGGTGTACCTTTCCATATGCGACTGTGCCTGCATGCCAGCTCGAAACGTAGCTGAGGTTGACAGACCTCTTTGGGCATGTCTGCCAGAGGCAGTACGCCCACGGATGCACCCACGAGAACCCATGGGCAACTGTCTGTGTGGTACCATCGCAGGACCCTGCCCATGGCTGCTGTTTGGGGAAGCATGTCCAACAGATACCACATTACCCTGGTCAATGCCCACTGTATCCTGTCCATCACCTAGGGACAATGGTGACATAGGATGTACTGGCAGGATGACTGTGCACAATGATGGGGTTGACAGCTGTGTACTGTCAATTGGCTGACCAATGATGGACCCTGACACACCTTCCTGTGCCATTACACAGATATCATCATTATCAGTACCTGTGGCACCAGATTCAGGTTCCCTGCTGCAGGACACCAGAGCAGCACCAGAACCTGTGGGAGGAAGACAGGAAACACAGTTTACAATATCTACACAATGTTACCAGTGATACACTAATGCACACATGCACACATGCACACGTGGACACATGCACACATGTACACATGCACACATGGACACAGGCACACATGCACACATGCACACGTGGACACAGGCACACATGCACACATGCACACGTGGACACAGGCACGCATGTGCACATGCACACGTGGACACATGCACACGTGGACACGTGCACACGTGGACATGTGTGCACATGGACACATGCACACATGCACACATGTACACGTGGGCACAGACACACATGCACACATGCACACGTGGACACAGGCACACATGCACACGTGGACACAGGCACACATGCACACAAGGACACAGGCACACATGCACACATGCACACCCCGCAGTATACACACAGAGCACCACTGAGTTACGCTAGTATTACTAGCACTATCAGGACTATTATAGGTATTGTTAAAACACACTTACCAGCATGGTTGGGCTGCCTTGCTGTAACACTGGAGGGAATTGCAGAAATGAGGAGATTAATGTCAGTGGGCACAACTGTGCCATTGATACTGCATATGATACAGTGCAGTAGTACACCAGTTGCCTTTCACATGTCAGCTGCTGATATTGGCAATATCACACCTGCACAATTACATACTATGTTGACAGCTACATACCACGGAAACACCTTACACATGCATAAACTAACAGTGTACAGAACAGTCAAGTGTACATATGGCATATTATCTGCACGCTCCATGTCGTGTTGCTGTGTGGATCCAGCCTCCATCATGATGCAGGTGTGTTGCTGTTGATGTTCCGGGGCTGGAGCCACAACACTTAGGAGTAGCCCCTCCAGTCTGGTGAGGGGGGGTGTGTGGCCACCCCACCTCCTGTGGCGACCTGTTGCCTGTGGATATCCGACGCTGACGGACATTTCTGATTAAATCACTGCAGTGATGTCGTACCTGCTTATATGTCCTATTATGCGTGCCAATGTCATTTACCCTACGGACAAGGTCTTGCCACAGTGCAGCCCTCTCCTGCTGATTCTGGCTGGTGCGGGAAAACAGTATGTCATAATCCCGCACCAGGCTCTAGTGTATCTCCTCATCTTCTGCTGCAGAGTAGGCAGGATTTCGCTGATGCGCCATGTCCCTGGAAGAGAACACAAACAGGATATCAGCAGACTATGTCAGCAATATATGGCACACATACTATACATGATACTCAACTGTAGTGATATACTACTACTCCCATATGTAATCTCACTGGATATTTACATTCCGACCCCACCCCCTGCCCAGAAAACCACAGTGAAAAACTTCTCTAAAGCAAATTTCACACTCCTCAAAACTGAGGTGGAATCCTTCAAAGCCCCCGGGCCTGTGGAAAATATGGCCCAGAACGCAGAATCCTTTATAAACGCATTATATGAACACCTTCAGGAATGCATGGATCATGCATTCCCAAATAAAACCAAGACCCAATCCTTCAAAGGCAGACGTCCTGTCTGGTGGACCCCAGCCATAAACAAACTATACAATAGAAGGAGGAAGCTACTAAATGATAGAGCAAAATCCCAAAAAGGGAAGGCATCACTGATTAGTATTAGCAAAAAACTACGGGCACACATAAAATTGTCTAAGGCCAGCTTCGAGAGAAAAATTGCACAGGACACTAAGGATAATCACAAGGCTTTCTTTAGTTATGTTAGGAACCTGGGTGGTAATTCCCAGATATGCTCAGAATTAGTCCAAAATGACAAAAAATACACCAAACCCACAGACATTGCCAACATCCTAGCTGACAGGTTCAGCGCAAACTTCTCCCCCCCTCCCCACCAAAAGGGCAAGTATCTATCCCAGCAGAATGCTGCCCCCCTGACATCGCAGATGCTCAGGTAAGAGCCGCCCTCTCCAAAGCAAAAAACACAGCATCAATGGGACCAGATGGTGTCCCAGGCTGCGTCCTACATGAACTCCAAGAAGAGCTAAACCCAAACATAAAACTACTGTTCAATCTCAGTCTTACTACAGGATATGTGGCCAAAGAGTGGCGTACAGCAACAGTGGTCCCTCTCCATAAAGGTGGTGCCTCAACGGATCCTGGAAACTATCGCCCCATAAGCCTGACTAGCTTGGTCTGCAAAGCTATGGAAAGGATCATCATGGACCTCATAAATAAAGATATTGGGGACCTACAAACACTGGATCCTACCCAGTTCGGCTTTGTTAAGGGCAGATCCTGCCTCTTAAACCTGGTTGATTTCTTTGAAACAGTCACCAAGGCCATTGACAAGGTGAAGGTGGTCCACACAGCCTACCTGGACCTCGCAAAAGCCTTCGCTACAATACCCCACTCGGGCATTATAGATAAGCTCACCAGCTTAAATATAAACCCCTATGTCACTAGATGGATTACAAACTGGCTCAAGGACAGAACCCACATGGTTAGAATTGCTGGAGCCATGTCAGACTCCAAACCAGTTACAAGTGGTGTCCCACAAGGCTCAGTCCTGGGACCTCTCTTGTTCGGTATATATTTCTCGGAGGTACAGGCCAACACGGAAGGACTGTGGCTGACCAAGTTCACAGATGACTGCAAGCTGGGCACCATAATCGACTCTCCAGTTGACACAAGCATCCTCCAAAAGGGCCTCATAGAAACAGACAACTGGTGCCAGAGCCATGGCCTCAAGCTAAATGCCAAAAAGTATATAGTCATCCCCTTTGGCAAAAACAAAGTGCCCACAAATTACTACATAGGTGGTAATCCATTAAGTACAGAAGAAGTAATTAGGGACCTGGGGACCCGAGTTGATAGCAATCTCTCATTTGACAACCACGTGGCCAAAGTGGTTAGAAAAACATTTTATATAGCCCACCTAATCATGAAGGGATTCACATCTAGATCAGGGGAGGTCATTGTGCCTCTTTACTCATCCCTCATCAGGCCCATAATTGAGTACAATGCCCCTTTTGGAATGTACCTTACCAGACACCTGCAGCAACTGGAAAGACTCCAAAAGTACCTCACCAAGAGGATCAAAGGGCTCAGACAGATGCCATATGCTGCCCAGTTAAAGAAACTCCAGCTCTACTCAGTGGCATACCGCCTGTTCAGAGGCGATCTGTGCCTGACGTATAAAGCCATGTCCAACCCGGAATTAATGGACATGCTGCACCGCAGAAAATCCAAATCCCATTGAGCTACGCGCTCGAGAGACTTGAACCTCAGCACTGAAATAAATAGGACATGCTGGAGGGACAGATTCATAACCCAGAGGCTCCCTTCACTCTGGAATAAAATCCCAGTCCAGGTTAGGCAGAGTCCCTCATTGACTCTCTTCAAGAGGAATCTTGATGAGTGGATGGGAGATTGTAGGTTTACCCCGAGTATCACTTCTGTGTCACTGTTAGACAGAGGCACAGTATACTAACCTCGAAAAAGGGCATAGCAAAATAAATTTAAAATGGGTGGTGAAAGCCAAACACATTCTGGCTAGGCTTATAAATGCCCTAGGGCAGATAGCCTAGTATGAACCTATGAACCTATGAACCTATGTGTGTGTCTCTTGGTGGATACACAAGTACATGGCCAGATATCAGTGCTCAGCCAACACCTGTGCAACAATACCTGCCACATTCCCTACAACATAGTAGCATGCCCCATCGGTCACCACACTACGACGGGTCCAATGCACAACCTCACTCTGGGGGTTCATACCAAGGTACTGTATGTGGAACGCCATCCACTAGTGTGATCTGGACACAAATTACTTGGCCTGGATATACATATCCCACCACCACCACTACCAGCACAGTAGACTACTTTGATATATATGTGATTAGACAGATATTCACTTGTTAGGACTGACATGGTATCCATGCAGCCCACTGGGCCAGTGGAAGCCACAACCCACACTGCTGACCCCTTTGCGAATGCTTCCCACGGACATCCCAAAGAATGCATGGAACATGCACACACATTTCTAACCCAGACCCTATGCACAAAGGTTAGGCATCCTGTCTGGTGGACCCCAGCCAAAGACAGATTGTATAACGATAGAAGGAGGCTACTGCAGGACAGAGCAGATTCACATAAAGGGAAGGCATCTGTGGTCAGCACTGGTAATAAGCTACGGTCTCTCATAACAACATCCACGACCTACTCTGGGAGGGAAATGGCCATGAACACTATAGATAACCACAAGGCCTTCTTCAGTTATGTTACACATATGGACCAAATGCCTCAGATATGCTCTGAGTTACTACACACCTACTTAACATTCACCGAACGCACAGATATTGGCAACATTCTGGCAGACAGGTTTGGTGCACGTATCCCTCCTCCTTCTCCCCCACACTTAGAAATACTTATCACAGCTGAATGTAACCTCCCTATCATCTCACATGTCCAGGTGAGGGCCGCGCTCAGCAAAGCAGAACACACAGCATCAATGTGACCTGATGGTATCCCTGGATGTGTGCTACGTGAACTCCAAGAGGACATACAACTGCATATTAGACTGATATTTAACCTTGGCCGTACTACGGGATATGTACCTGAACACTGGCATACAGCAACAGTGGTCCCACTCCACTAAGGAGGTACCTCTACTGACCCTGGGAACTACTGCACCATAAGATTAACCAGCCTGGTCTGCAAAGCTATGGAATGATTCAGTATGGGACGCATATACAGCGATATTGGGTACCTGCAGACACTTGTTCCCAGCCAGTTTGCCTTTGTGATGGGCTGATCCTGCTTTTGAACCTGGTTGACCTTTCAAAACAGTCACTACAGCCATTGATGAGGGCAACGCAGTCCATACAGCCTACCTGGACTTGCCTAAGGCCTTCAACACAGTACTCCACTCAGGCATCATAGACAAGCTCATTAGCTTACGTGTTACTACATATGTCACATGATGGGTTGCACACTGGTTGACATACAGAATCCATAATATCGATATTGCAGGAGCCATGTCAGACTCAATGCCAGTCACATGTGGTATCCCACAGTCCTCTGTCCTAGGACCCCTCTTGTTTGGCATTTATTTCTCAGATATAAAAGCAAACATGTGTGGGTTGTGGATGACAAATTTCCCAGATGACTGCAAACTAAGCACCATAGTCGTTACACCAGCTGACACACACATCCTACAGACAGGCCTCACTGAAATGGACAACTGGTGCCAGGATCATGGCCTAACACTGAATGACATGTAATGTATAGTCATCCCCTTTGGGTGGAACTACGTGCACACAACATATCACATGGACATACCTATAGATACAGACCTATGACACATATGGAGGGTTCACAGTATGTAGACTATTAACTTGTTACTTTACATTACCTGTGTTTGTCGCAGCTGGTTGCGTTACCGTTACTACAGCTTCCTGCTGCTGCTAGCCCAGCTTGGTACTGACACTGCTGACAGCTTCGACTTAGTTTGTGTACCGTGTGTTGTTTGTGTTCTTCTTTTTTTTTTTCTCTCTCTCTCTCTCTCTCTCTCTCTCTCTCTCTCTGCCTCCAGATGGTGCAATGAAAGTATTGCATGTGTGGAGTGGGAGTACAGGATGCTTTTGTAGGTATCTGCATAAGTCCATGTGATGGCCTCTGCACCAATTGCAAGCCAGCATTTGCTAATTGCATGCAGCCAGTTGTGTACTGATTGCAGTTCTCACTGTGATTTCAGGACAGTGCTATAAAAGGGTATGTGAGATAGGCGTTGCCCTTTCAGATTGTAAGGTCGGGGACCATGCTGGTATGCTGTGGACACTGTTCTGTGAGTGTAAAGGTTAGTATCTCTCTCATGATTCAGGCTGTGTTGTAGATTCACATTTCTCCATTCCTCTCTCCTGTTTCCTGTAGTAAGTGTGTATGCACACTAATACCTACAACTATATATATATATATATATATATATATATATATATATATATATATATATATATATATGTAAATATACATACATTTATATATGTACATTAACTGACATTATTACCTACTAGCTACCAACTAGCATGGCTGTTTCTGTTCACACACTACTATTATGGAAATCCACTAGTTTTGACAGTAAGTATAAATGACATGCTTAGTGTACTACACATCCTATATTCCCTTTACATTCATTCCTACTATTACATTATATATTTATTTTAGCACAATGTTCTTGTATAACAGTCATGGCTTAGTGGTAGGTCATGCAGATGACTGTTTCCAAGGTCCTGGGTTCGGGACTGACAGTGGGGTTTTATTTTGCTTTTGAACTGACTACAGGACCTGTCAATCAGAGTGACTAAGGCACTTTTAAGCAGTTGTAACTGGGTTAGCACTGGTTTGCACGGAGCTCCCGTATGCACACTGGCATTCAGCTCCACGCACACCCGCTTACAACCGCTTAACAGTGCTTACTCTGGCGCACACCCGCGCTATTTTCTTTCAAAGAAATGAAAATGGGGAGACAGGAAAGTGGTGAAAAAGGGGTCACAAAGATGGTAAGACAGTAGGGAAACAAGCTTGGATTTTGCAGGAGGGATGTAGGTAAGGCCCATAGCTGCCCATTTCTTCATCAGCAACAGCTGTGCATATGTATGTAATTTGGTGTGACATTTGAAACCTTCCACCCCTGAGAGAGGTGTCAGGACAACAATAATACTTGTTGTACAGCCAATTGTAATTGATAGTTTCCATGTCCAGCAGACACGTGTGCAGAATGGGCAGCTGTGTATGGGGCGTGAATTTTTTGTGGGTACAGAGTGCCCTTTTTTTTTTTTTTTTTTTCAGGTGAGAGTGGTATGTCAGGTGAAGGAAGTCAGTATAACTGGGGAGGTAGGTTGGGTAGGTCAACAGACAAGACAAACAAGATGCATACAGGGGCAGTGTATGACATGTATGGGGGGGTTACACAATTGACGGGGACGGATGTTTGGATATCCAGATCCCATGAGCCCACAGATGACAACAGTGGAACTGATATCCCCACCCATGGGCATTTGCCACTGTTCCTTCACTGCCCAGGATGGGGCTGTGCTGGGGGCTGTGTAGGCCGGGCAACAGGCATGCCCGTAAGTTGTGCGACCTGTGCCTCAAGCTGGCATAGGGGCCCAAGAACAGAGTCCCGGATCTCCCTACGCACCACAGTCTGGATGCTATGGAGGGTGAGTGGTGGTTCTACTCCGGCCACACTTGCAGAGGGGGGACAGGCCCCATCCCCTGCAGCGCTTCCACCCGCAGGTGGCACAGGGCCACTGGAGGAGGGTCCATACTGGGCACTAGTGCCAGGTGCACTCGCCAGCTGAGGTGGGAGAGGTGGGTCCACTGGAACCCGCCTTCCCTGTCGTCCTATGTTTTGCATTATGTCATGACAGTTTGGGTTAGCAACATACAATACCATGCGCAATTAGTTGTAACAGCATGCATTAGTATTCCCATTAACCAAACACCCAGATATTCACACCATTGAACAGCAAGCATAACACATGCATAATTTGAACAGCAATACACAGTCCAACAACATGCAGGGTTGATTGATGGCAACAGGCCATCAGGTTTGGATGTATGAACAGGGCAGATGCATCAACGTACATGCAAATATTTATGACCCAACAGGACAAATGTCCAGGGGTGTTAATTGTGATTGCACATACCAATTTCACGTGGAATGGATTATATGTGGTTATAGGGTGGGGTGAAGAAAATATTATTAACACCTTCAAATACCAATACATATGCTGTACATTTCTAATAGCTGCAGATATATAGGTTCATAGGTTCATAGGTTCATACTAGGCTATCTGCCCGAGGGCATTTACAAGCCTAGCCCATAGTTTTGTGGCTTACGCCACCCCTTTAGTATGGGGAACTATACCCATTATTTTGCTGTGCCTCTGTTGAGCAGTGACACTGAGGTAATACCTGGGGTATATCTGCGATCTCCCATCCATTGGTCAAGATTTCTCTTGAACAAGGCCAGCGAGGTGCTCTGCCTCACATATACTGGGATTTTATTCCACAGCATAGGGAGTCTTTGGGTGATGAATCTATCCCTCCAGCACGCCTATTAATAGCCGTGTCGAGGTTTAAGTCTCCGCCCTTGTGGCTCTGACGGATCTAGATTTTTGAGGTGAAGCATATTCATCAAATCTGGGTTTGACATGGCCTTGTATGTTAGACAAAGGTCACCTCTGAGCAAGTGTTTACTGAATAGAGCTGGAGTTCTTTCAGTCGGGCAGCATAGGACAGATGTTTGAGACCCTTTATCCTTTTGGTGAGGAACTTTTGTGGCCTCTCCAGCTGCTGCAAGTGTCGGGTCAGATACATTCGAATGGGGCATTGTACTCAATCATTGGTCTGATGAGTGATGAGTATAGGGAGACTATGACCTCCCTTGATCTAGATGAGAATCCCTTCATGATAAGGTGGGCAATGTAGAAGGTCTTCCTAACTACTTTAGCTACATGGGTGTCAAATGACAGACTACTATCAACCTGGGTCCCCAGGTCCCTGATAACTTCTTCTGTGCTCAGTGGATTGCCACCTATTTGGTAGCTAGGGGTAACCTTGTTTTTCCCGAAGGGTATGACTATGCATTTTTGGCATTTAACTTTAGGCCATGGCTCTGGCACCAGTTATCCGTTTCTGTGAGACCCTTCTGAAGGATATCTGTGTCAGATGTGTTTTCTACTATGGCCAGTTTGCAGTCATCTGCAAACTTTGTCAGCCATAACCCTCCTGTGTTTGCTTGTACTTGGAAAAGTAGATGCCAAACAAGAGTGGGCCCAGGACTGAGCCCTGTGGTACACCACTTGTGACAGGCTTTGAGTCTGACATGGCGCCAGCAACTCGACCCTGTGGGTTCTGTCACTCAGCCAGTTTGCAACCCATCTTGTGATGTATGGGTTAACATTTAAGCTGATGAGTTTTTCAATGATACCCGAGTGGGGTATTGTATCAAGGCCTTCGCCAGATCGAGGTAGGCTGTATGGACTGCCTTTCCTCATCAATGGCTTTGGTGACTGTTTCAAAAAGTCAACCAAGTTTAGAAGGCATGATCTGCCTTTGACAAAGCCAAACTGGGATGGATCCAAAGTCTGCAAATTCCCTATGTCTTTATTTATGAGGTCCATTATGATCCTCTCCATGGCTTTGCAGATAAGGCTTGTCAAGCTAATGGGTCGGTAATTTCCAGGGTCGGTGGAGGCACCGCCTTTGTGAAGTGGGACCACAGTTGCAGTGCGCCACTCACTGGGTACGTATCCAGAGGTAAGACTATGATTAAACAGCTGTCCTAGCTGTGGGTTTAATTCCTCATTGAGTTCGTGGAGCACAGCCGGGACACCATCAGGTCCCATGGATGCTGTGTTTTTTGCTTTGGAGAGAGCAGTTCTCACTTAGGCGTTGGAGATGTTTGGGGGCTGCAATCGCTGGTATAGATACCTCTCCTATTGGGGAGGGGAGAAGTTTGCACTGAACCTGTCAGCCAGTATGTTGGCAATGTCTGTAGGATCAGTAATCTTCACATCATTTTGAACTAGTTCTGAGCATATCTGGGAGTTTCCTCCCAGGTTTCTAACATAGCTAAAGAAGGCCTTATGATTGTCTTTTGAGTCTTTAGCTATTTTTCTCTCAAAATTTGCTTTGGATGATTTTATGAGAGCTCTTAGTTTTTACTTATAGTGATCAAGGGTGTCTTACCTTTTAAGGATTTTGCTCTATCTTGTAGTAGCTTCCTCCTTTGTTGTAGAGTTTGTTTATGGCTGGGGTCCACCAGACTGGATGCTTGCCTTTGGTACAAAGAGTCTTTGTTTTGCTTGGGATTGCCTTATCCATGAGTCCTGCAGGTGCTGGTAGAAGGCATTTGTAAGTGATTCAGCGGCTTGAGTACTGTTTTCTGCCGCTCGGGGCCTTAAAGGAGACCACACTAGTCTTTAGAAGTGTGAAGTCGGCTTTCGAGAAGTTCTTTACTGTGGTCTTTTATTTCAGGTGGGGTGGGATGAGGACCTCCAGCGAGATTAGTCTGTGATCTGATCTCACCAGTGAGGGTATACTTCCGGTGTTGAACATTGTGCTCCCATGTTCGTGATGATGAGATCAAGTATGTTTTCTCCTCTTGTGGGGATGGTGACTAGTTGTTCCATGGCATTTGAGTTTATGAATTCCAGGAACTTTTGGGCTAGGGTGTTTGGGCTTGAGTAGTGTTCCCAGTCTAGATTAGGGTAATTGAAGTCACCTAGTATGATGGTGTTTGGTGATACATTTATCCCTCTAGTGTTTTCAGGAAGGCCATGTGAGGTTCCTGAGTTTGTGAGGGTGGCCTGTAACATGCTACAATTTGCAGAGCAGTCTTGCCTATGGTTAATTGCACCTGGATGGTCTCCGATGCATCGTGCGTTGCCACCAGTCTTGAGGTGTGGGTGTCTTTGATGAATATGGATACCCCCTCCTTTCTTGGTATTGTCCGGATTTTGGGGCGAACGCATGATAAGAGGTAAAACCTGATAGTGCTGGGGTGCTCTCAGGAGCCTTGAACCAGGTTTCTGTCACTGCACAGACATCGATGTTCTCCATACTGAGAAGGGCCTCGAGTGCGTGCATTTTGAGATTTAGACTTCTGGCATTGAGCAGCATTACCCTTAGTTTTTTTCCTTTTTTGTGTTCTAGGGTGGTAGGTTTAGAATTTGAGCCTTGCCTAAAAAAGGCACTATGGGGATGGCAAGAGCCTTTGCCAATATCCAGAATCCCAGGGGTGACAGGTGCAAGCCGTCCCTTGCGAAGCAGCGTGGCTTGTCCAGCATGTCATCCCAGGCAGACAGACATTGGATCCCCTTTGAATGACACCAGAGTTTAAGCCAATTGTTAAAGCTGATTTTTGGCCTGTAACATGCTACAATTTGCAGAGCAGTCTTGCCTATGGTTAATTGCACCTGGATGGTCTCCGATGCATCGTGCGTTGCCACCAGTCCTGAGGTGTGGGTGTCTTTGATGAATATGGATACCCCCCCTCCTTTCTTGGTATTGTCCGGATTTTGGGGCCGGAACGCATGATAAGAGGTAAAACCTGATAGTGCTGGGGTGCTCTCAGGAGCCTTGAACCAGGTTTCTGTCACTGCACAGACATCGATGTTCTCCATACTGAGAAGGGCCTCGAGTGCGTGCATTTTGAGATTTAGACTTCTGGCATTGAGCAGCATTACCCTTAGTTTTTTTCCTTTTTTGTGTTCTAGGGTGGTAGGTTTAGAATTTGAGCCTTGCCTAAAAAGGCACTATGGGGTGGCAAGAGCCTTTGCCAATATCCGAATCCCAGGGTGACAGGTGCAAGCCGTCCCTTAAGCAGCGTGGCTTGTCCAGCATGGCATCCCAGGCAGACAGACATTGGATCCCCTTTGAATGACACCAGAGTTTAAGCCAATTGTTAAAGCTGATCATCTTATCTCTGTATTGTGGCATCATTCTTGATGAAGGTAGGATACTGCTCAAGGTCAGGGTCATACCTGCCTGGGCTACATAATCAGAGAGCTCCTCAATGTCTCTTTTCATGTAGTCCAAGGAGGTACGTCTCAGGTCGTTTACACCAGCGTGGACAATGACTGAGTCATATTTGTACCTGCTGTTGAAAGACCTGAGTGCTTGCATTATGTGGCGGATTCTAGTGCCCGACAGGCAGCTTACTGTGACCTTCTCCTTACTCAGTCTGGTGAGCGGACGCCAGTGTGTCTGACTATGGAGTCACCAATGACTAGTGTGTCTGGCATTGTGTTTGGCCTTAAGGGCTGTGACTGTTTGACACTCTGACTGTGAGGTCTATGTGTTGCAGGTGTTGTGTTCTGAGGTGGTGGTTGTTTGGGTGTCTGCTTTGGTGGCCTCTGCTGTTTTGGTAGATTTTTGATCAGAGCCGAGTATGTCTTTGTGTGTTTATGTGTATGATTTGAGGTTGTGATGGTACTATGTGAGACTGGGTCTATAGTGTGTGTGGTAACCTTCTCCTCCTGACTGGTCTTGCCAGTCCTATGTTGAGAGAGCTCAGCCTCCAGTTTGGCCGTATAGTTGCATCTCGCATGTATTTGTGTTTTGTGGGAGGAGGAGAGGGTTGTTCAGGTACATGAGGCAATTGTAACATTGCCTCAATATTCCCAGGTTCACCAGCTGAGCAGGAGAGGACACTAGCAACTGATCCCACGACATGCTAGAAGGACTAGACAAAAAAACTTTAAAAGAGATTCCGGCGGATGTGGGTGACCGAGAAATGGGGTTTGCCTTTTTGGGGTGCTATCTATAAGAGTGCCGTATCAAGGTAATAAGTACTGTAGGAGCAAGTGCTAGGTTTAACAGATAGAGAAAAGTCTACTTGGGGTCAAGTAGAGATGATCTTTTTAGGTATTAGAGAAAGTGCTAGTAACAGGGATGCTTAAAGGTAAGATTGAAAAGAATGCACTCTGCAGTGTGCACTAGAGAAGTAAGATATGAAAGTAGGTAACTTGAGTTTTACCTGTTTAAAAAGTTAAGGTTTAGTGGAGAGTTACTATTTTTAAAACAGCAAGATGGACTGAAAGGGGTGGTTACTTTTGTATTTTGGTACTATGAAATACTGTAGGATGGCCAATAAATTTAAATAATTGAAGGGGTGGGATTTCAAAAGTGATGGTTTTGTGATTACTCACATAAGCCAGTGAAAGTAGAGAGAAATGAGATATATGGTCAGATTAACATAAGAGGCGGGCAGCTAGAAAGACAGTGGTATTTAACAAGACAACTTAAATGGGTGGGAGGGAAAAAATTCTGCCTGACTCAGAACAGAGAGAGCTGTGGTCTCTTTTGAAGTTTTAATATGCTGTTAAAACAGAATGCAAGCAAAACACAAGATAAAGAAAACAAACTACAGTATTCAAAATATACACACTACTGTTCTAACTACAGTTTCCTATATGATAACTACTTCAATTTGGTGATAGGACTGTTACTGCTACATCAATATACATTTTATTGTTATTCATACACGTTCATATCTGGCTTTGTTCAGCTACATCAACCTGCTACATTTGCTTTATATAGCTATAGACAACTGTGGATGTTTGGTATTTCAGACAATCATACTATCTGCATATTGCAGACTGAGAGCAACATATCCAGATTTTGGGATACACATTCCAGCTGCAGCAACACTTTGAACACATTTCGCAGTTTGGTTCTACTTGTCACATTCATTTCATTCTGTACTGACTGCAGTATACTTTATTCAGGGTTATTACTACTTTATTGGTGGATTCATAACTCTTTCTCACACTCTCTCACTTGTTTTCATTTTACTATTCAGGATGGTACTTACTTCTAGGCTTTATTGACATGTTTTACCTGTAGTTATTACAATCCTTTCCAGCAGTCTCACTTCTGTCATGTTTCAGTATTTCAACAGGGATATATTTCACACGTGATTTGCTCATCTTCTGCAGCTGTACTTTTCAGCCTGCTGCAGGTTGTGTACTATTATATTACAGGTGGGGCATCTTTATTTCAGACTTTATTTCAGACATTTTCATTTTTCTGTTTGGATTACAGACTGCAACACACTTTTGTAATCAAGCAATACTTGCAAACACTCTTACACTGTTACTTGCACATTTTATTACTTAGTGACTACACTGCACTCTTTTGCTAACTGTCATACTTTTATATTTCTTTACAGTTACTGGGAGAGGATTACTGACCTGCCTGGTGGCGCAACCACACTAGCCTATCACCATAGGCTCTGTGGTTCACAGAACGGACACCTGCAGCTGTAATATAAATGAAGTAATATTGGAATACACATCTCCATAATATCAGCTAGTTTAATTTCTTACATACATAATTAAATGTAACTTACTCAGTAGTGGGGCGTTGGGCATTTGCCGAGCCTCCTGGATCCAAAGGTTCAATTGGTCCTGCTTATGTCTCTTCAGGTCCGCATGGAGGTGATGGACCTGCTCACCAGTCCTTGGAATCCCTGTGGCACTGGTGAGATCATGAGCCAACCTGTCCCACGCCTCAGCCCTATATGCTCCCCACAGGACCTGGCCCTGCATGTGTTGGGCCTCATGATTGTGGACTAGGAGCCAGACCATGTATCTGGACTCCTCAATGCCCCACCTCTGTGCTCGAAAGCAACTACCCTCACCTACTCCTGACATTCTGGCTGCAAGTTAGTTCTACAATCGTTTATGCTGTGTATTCCCGCCTATGGGGCTTATATATGCCGTTTTTCCCGCACTTATCTGTGATTGGCCATTTTGGAATTGTATCAACTTCACAAAACCTGCTTTGTCATGCTCCACTTTCTATTCATTCCTATATATTTGCTATTACTGCAGTTTTAAGTACAGCTGTCATGGCTTAGTGGTTCAGTACCTTGACTATGTTGCATGGTATCCTGGGTTAGAACCTGGCGACTGCTTTTTATATTTTATGACTGTCTAGACAGGCTAGGGGGTGTGTCTGTGTAAAGGCAGTTTTGATACAGCTTGCCCAACGTTGCCCATCGGTTAGCTTGTTGGCATGCTGCTCAGCTCCGCGCAAATGGGTTACGCTGGTTTACGCTTCATTTGGCTATTAGCACGCATATTACACTCAGCTCAGCTAGGGGCACACAGTTTCAGCGTGTTAAACCACTGCTCACCTACGGGCACACATTTTACACCTGTTAAACCACTGCTCACCTACGGGCAGATGCCTTCACCTTGTTAAACTGTAGCTCAGCTATAGGCACATCTGGCATTTTTTATTATTTTGTTATCTCACATTTCTTCAAAATAAATGGCCTATTTCATTACATTTTACATAGAATATAATTTTATATGTGTACATATATGTCAGGGACTTGTTTCGTGCTTATTTTACTAAAAATAAAAATTGATATTGTGGGGGGCTCGAACCATGACTGCCTGCTCTTCAGCCGACGTCTCTACAGCTACACTATTGCTTTTTGGTTTACTTTGCATAGTTAGTTATTATATGCTTTTCCACTTACTGCTAACTGTGGCTGAGCTACGGGCACGCCCGCGCAAACAGGCGCACTCACGGGAAAACATCTTTACAGTTTAAAAAAATATAAAACATGTTCATTTATATGATTTTATGTTCATAGTCCGTGGGGGCATGTGTTGTGTTTATTCACATTTCCATGGACTCTGTCGTGGGTGTTTACTTTGGGCAATTTTACTCTTCTGGGGGCGTGTCCGCTTGCAGGGCTCGGCCTACGGACATGCCCCCTACTGTCTTCCACGGACCGTGTTAGCCTTAGGTGTGATTCAGCATGTCCTCATGCATATGCATGACATGCTGATGTCACACCATTTAACTGCAGCCTCCGTATAAGCCTTGTATCTCTTGCACAGAGGCTTCGTGAATCCTGCCCTGTAGAGTCTGTCAATACCTCAGTAAATAAACAACTGAAAATTCCTTTGTTTTATACATGTGATAACAAAGAGCTGAAGGAAGGGTTTATGAAGAATTGGTCAAAAGCCAGTTTCTTGTATAAAAATAAGAAGAATTTAAAAAGACTGCTTTGTCATGGAAAAAAATGCAGAAACACATAAAGATAAAGAATACAGTACTCAGCCCTGTGGTAAATGTAAATTTTGTTCATATATTAATACCAGTAATAAATTTGTACATCCAGATACAGGTCAAGAATTCATATTTACTTCAGCAGCTACTTGCTTGATATCTCATGTGGTCTACTTACCAGATTGCCAATGTTGCCACTCATTCTATGTTGGTAAAACCAACAGAGTTTTTAAAGATCGTATAAGGGAACATCTTTATAATATTTGTACTAAAAGTGCGCATAATGCTCTGTCCAAACATGTTATACAAGAAGGGGAGACACATAAATTTAAATTCAGAGTTATAGAGGTTATTGTACCAAGTATTAGAGAAGGTGACATCAGAAACTTTACTGAAAATAGAAAGGCACGATGGATAATAGCCTTTAGAGCAGACAAAGGAAGAGGACTCAATGAAAGAGGTTCTATTAAACCTTACCTAAAGAATAGGAAGATGAAAAAGTGAAGTCAGAAACTCAAATTATTTGATTTCTGACTTCTATGGTTGTATTATGGCTATATTATAAATCAGTGCAGGCTATATGTGTTATAACAGTGCATAACCCTTACATGTTTTGCACTATATTCTTGAATTGTGTTCTTGAATTGTATTCTTGAATTATGTTTTGAGAAAGCTGTTGCTGTGCATTTATTATTTTATTTCTGTATAAATTAGTGCATGTTATATGCGTTATATTTGTGCTGCATAACTTTTATACATTTTATATTGAGCAAGTTGTTGCTGTACTTGTATCATTTTACTTCTGCATTTTTACCTTTGATTTTATTTTTGCATTTTTGTATAAATATTTAAATTAGACACATGACCATGTAAGAAGTATTCTGATTGGTAATCATAGCCGGCCTTAGGCATAGGCCAACTAGGCAGCTGCCTAAGACGCCACTGTAGCAGGGGCACTTTTCCAGTATCTATTTGGTGTAGGTAGACCAGGATGGGAGCACCAGATGGTGTGGTAGGGGGTGCTGTGGAGCCCTTTTGCCTAGGGCACCAGGTGACAGTTTGAAATATTTGAAGGTAGTATATAAGGAAAGGAAAGGTGTGTTTGTTCTTGAAGGTCTGAGGAAGCTATCTAGTGAAAGCGCTTGCTGTTTTTATGTCACTCAAATAAATGAACTGTGAGTTGTGAATTTTACACAGACTGGACTTGTTGTTACTTGGATAAATCCTTCTGTTTGAAGAATATATGCTGTATGAACATTTTTCTGTCGGACATGTTTTTCTCCACTGGAGGTATATTCATTGTACTTTTTTTTATTTCTGCATTTTCTTGTTTTTTTTCTACAATGCATGTCAACTATATATATATTGTCTAGTATGTAATTTATTTGTTTCTGTAAGTTGGTGCTTTTCTTCTCGGGTTTCCACTGAAGTTGGCCATATAGGTCAGTTGGACTAACCTGATTAACAAATGTCAAATAAATAAATATCAAATAAATATATTGATCAAAAAATAGTCAAGACCCTGAAGTCTTTGATTGTCCCACTAAGGCATCTCATTTTTGTCTGTATAGTCTTTAGCACTCAACGTTATACCCAGAATGCTGAATACTTTAATGTTCTTGAATCTGTTCCGTGTTACCATAGCCCATACTCTTTGCCTTATTGAGTTTCAAACCAGCTGTACTTAATTACTCCTTTATAAGGTGTTCCATCTGTAAACCATTATTCACCACTATAACAAAATCATCAGCGTAAACCATATATCTTGATATGGAAATGCCGCTTATAATAGATGCTATACCTTTACACCCAGTATGAGTCTAAATGGAACTCACAACAGCATTTACAAACAGGCAAAATAGTGTACTGCTACGAGGATACCCTTGTCTAACACCTTTACCCATAGTTATCCATTGGCCACTCCATCCATTAAATAATACATGAACTTTCAAATTATTATATACAGTGTAGATTAAATTCCTATATCTACTGCCAAAGCCATAAAGCTAGCAAGATATGTTTAACCTGGGCATACTCCAGATTGCCATAAGTCCTTATGAAATGATAAGAGAGAGTAGCAAGTCTCCTCTTCAAACCTGAGAATTAATATTCTGAACAATTTCCTTAATCACAAGAAATAGCTCTTGTATTCTTTGATCTGCTACACCATAAGAATCTCTCCTGTCACATTCAGTTGTTTTTATATCTTTAACTAATAATTTATAATCTGTGTCACAAAGAGCAGTAGTCTTTCAGTTTGGCTGATGTTCTCTATCCTCTTTCTTCAAAATAAATGTATTAACTGAGAGTGATGAGTACCATTCTGTAGCCAATAGTTAAAAAGTACACCAGTAGTTTTTTTACTCTGCATTCATATTTTTATAAAACGTATAACATTGTATAACCAATGTCTTCTTTTCCTGTCATTCCATGCACATTTACTATCCAACTGTTTCATAGATATCCATCTTTCCACATTATCACTAAACTCTGTAGTAATGTTAATTGTGTTCAAATTTCTCAAAAGAATATAAACATCAGCTTTATACAGCTGTGCCACATATGTTTCAGCATAAGAGATATTTCCTTTTGAGTTTTTCTATTCCCGACTATCCAGTAATCAGTTTATGCCTGTCTTTTTCTTTTTTCGACAACTTTGCTTAAAGAAGCAACGCCTTCTCCCTTACCCTGAACCATATATTCCTGCTGTCTTACAAATGTTATTCACTCCATATTTTGTATTGAAAATTGCCTTCCTTCTTGAATACCTCCACATAACTCCTATCTAAACTATAATAACATTCTGATGAAATAGTTTTAGAACCGTTTTTACTCCCTGAATAAAGTTTCTTTTCATATAACAAGTATTCCATCTTATATTTCTACTTATTATCTGCTGTTCTGAAATATAATTGTATAATTTTATTTTAACATTTGTTAACCAGGAAAGTCCAACTTAGAATGAGATTGAACCAGAGAACCTCTTGCTGTGAGGTGACAACACTACCACTGCACCACTATATAAGGATAGTAAACAACTATGTTCCAGATGTGGCTTATTTATTGTGTTCCTCTATACCTCGCATTGTATCCTTTCAACATTCATTTTCTTAATACCTGTGCCTTTCCATAATTTGGTAACATCTGTATGACATAGTGGTCTGTGATACCAGAAATAGCATTTATCTCATCTATGTCTAGTGAAAAACAGAAAACAATCTTTGTGTTGTCAGCTGACCACATCTATAAGAACATAGCCTATTCTTTCTAGACACAATTTCCATAATTTTATTAGAGCCAGACATAACTGATTATCCCTCATTTTTTTGTTTGCCCATCCTCTGATATTACAGCTGAAATCCATTACTAGTATAATCAGTATATCCACTACTATATAATTTTGCTGTTCAATGAACAATATACTTCATGGGTTAGCATATAAAAGAACTAATCTATAAATACCACCTCTAGCATGCATGTCTACTACTACTATGTTACTGCATGATATTACATGTATAATACCTTTAGCAGTCACAATTCTTTTACTGTACATTAAAATGCCAGAACAAACATCATATCCAAGTCATCATAATACTCCCCAACACATGCACATAGACACGCGCACACACACACACACACACACACACACACACACACACACACACACACACACACACACACACACACACAATGTTTCAAACTATCTTCTTTTCTCCTGCAGTATAAGCCTAGTATGTGTCACACTGGATAGAACAGAAATGCCAACCATTCCCTTTCAGCTTTTCCTTCCTACCCTGTTTATATGTATTTTGCTTCCTCTTGTGTGCTCACTAATCTATGGCAACATTATCCATATCATCAGTGCATGCATCTTCTGTATTTTCTCCCTCTTCCCCTTCATTTCCTAAGACTCTAAATACCATTGAGCTGTAAGGACAGAGAATCATTTTTTTATTCCCTTCCCTCATAGCTGCACTTCCCATATACTATTCACTTATTATACTTCTGTCAGTATTTAACCCCATTACAGAGGTTTCTTCTACAGCAGCAATCTAAATACTTTCACAAATCTCTGCCCCTTACATGAGGGTGACAGTATGTTCACCTTGCTCAGTATGATCACTAAATACTTTAGTGACTTTTTTAATAGAACATTCATGCCACATCGGCTTGCCTCAACAGCATATGCATTTACTTGCATGTTCCTTTTTGCTACGGCCTTTAACATCACAGTTATTAACAGCATATAAAAGGACAACCCCCTGTTAAATGCTTTAGGCATCCATAAAAGATACATATTTTGGGATGCCCTATGTAACACAAAATGACCTTATGATCATTTACATTACAAACACTAGGTAAATGTGCAGTGGAAAAGATTCAAGAGTTGCTAGGGAATGTATACATTTCTGCAGAAAGGATTTATTTATTTGTTTATTTATTTATTGACATTTGGTAACTGGGAAAGTTCAACTGGGTCAGGAACCCATTTTCAGCAGAGGCCCGGGGAAGAAAAGCTCCAACAATGTTGTTCAGAAATGTTTAACAAAATAAGTAAACATAGTAAACATGCATAGAACTGCACAGGTTATTTCAGTAAATTCATAAGTGAAATACTATAATGGTAGAGAAAAAAGTAATTACAACAGTAATTAAGATCAGTTTAAAAATACTAATTAGAAATATATTTTAAGAATTAAAATGTAAAAGCGGGCTAGATTTAAAAGTAAGGAGGAGTTGTTAGGAAGTTTGAGAAATTGGTTTTGTTAGAAATGAATAGGAGGTTCATGTAGGAAAGAGTGAATGAGTGTGGGGTAAGAGGAACTAAAGATGGATGAAGAAAATTTAGGAGAAAAGATGGATGTGAGGGGGGCGAGAGAAATTCAAAATAGGTGGGTGAGGGAAAATAACATTTAGGAGACAGATGGATAGGAAGAAGTTAACAGGGGGAAGGAGAGGGTTATATATTGGTTTTAGAGCACAGGTAGATCCGTGAGTTGAGACAGTAGTTTTTAAGTGTAAGCTTTAAGTTCTTGGAATTATCTATACTCGTAATATTATAGCTGAGGAATGGTATAAAATGAAAATGGAATTTAAAAATATGGTAGAAGAATAGAAATAGATATATGGGTAAGAACTAATAGGAATTATTTAGAGAAATTACCAAAGTTTAAAGTATCACAGATGAAAAAAGAATATTATGGAACAAGAAAAGGAGAAATTACTGAGTGCTAAAGGGAAGATCCTGGAGTATTTGATTAATGCATACAAGTTTAGAAAGGCCACTATTAAGGATTTCTCATTTCACAAAGCCATAACGAAACAGTCCATCTCTGTACGAGTAAAACTGCAGATCACTGCAAACCTTTTATAATACCATAAACTAAACCAGCAAAAAGAAAACATATATCTGCAGCATCCCAGAGATAGCATAAACTAAAATATCTGGTTCAAGCTCTATTGCCTCCAACTATAACATCTAGGAAACTAAGTGATGCTTATCTCTTATATGATCCAGGCACCATCATCTAGCCCAATTCTGTGCTTGTCCCTTCTTCTCATGCCTTTCTGTTGCACTGCATATGTTATTTCCTTTCAATTCCACCTAGATTTGCATTCTACAATCCATTTTTCCCGTTCCTTATCCCAGCCTATGGTATCCTTACACAGCTTCCTAGCCTAACTTCCCACTTTCTGTAGTCTTTTCTGCTGCCTTGCTTACTACATCTCCTTCACATGACTTCTGCCCAACTTCTTCTGTTTCTACCTATTAATTCACAGCTCATTCTTGTAATTTTCTAATATTTTTGTTTTAATATATTCATTTATATTCACAACTCCTTGCAATCTTTTTCCTGATCTATTTAATAGTACATCCTTACACAAATGAAATAATGCTGCATTCATATAAACAACAGATTTGTAACTTGTCTAAATTGCTCCATGATCAGACAGAATTGTGCTGCACCACTTAAATATTTCAATGCACAATTTGATGCAGTACATTGTAGGGGCAAGGTAATTGTCGCACCTCTGGTTATCACCAGAAATAAGTAATACATCTAGTTTCAAAATTATCAGCAGAGCTTGTTAAATAAATCAGCAATAATATGGTGGCTCATTTTTAATGCACTGTATCTATATAGTAACAATGCTCTCCATTCACAATGTAAGAATAAGGAATGTTTATATAAGTATTATCATTCAAAAGTAGCCAGAGACAGGACAAGGAAGTTCAACATTACAGATAACGAAATAGAGCATCAGTGTATAAATGAACACTTACTGAACTAGTTTTACTTCTCAGCATCTAGTTCAATGCTCAATAGCATACACATTGTCCTGCTCTCCTTCAGTGAACATACATCTCACCAAATGAAGTTCGAAGAAAATGCACTTGCTCAAAGCACTCCTTAAAATGGAGAACTGCTCGACAGAGGCACAGCAAAATAATGGGTATAGTTCCCCGTACTAAAGGGGTGGCGTAAGCCACAAAATGATGGGCTAGGCTTGTAAATGCCCTCGGGCAGATAGCCTAGTATGAACCTATGAACCTATGAACATTTGTGCTGTAACAGAGACCTGATTCAAGGCAGAAAGCACCCCTGCACTACCAGGCTATAACTCATTCCACACCATTTGGCCCCAGAACTTGGACCAAAGCTCAAAAGGTGGTGGTGTTTCCATATTCATAAAGGATGCACACACCTCCAGACTGGTAGCCCAACATAATACATCAGAGATACTTCAGGTGCAACTAACATTGGGTAAGACAGCAATTCAGGTTGTAGTCTGTTATAGGTCCACAACCATGTCCCAACACACTCATTCCATGTTCCTAAGCACCCTGGAGAATATTGGGTCCAACCTAACACACTCATACTGGGTGACTTCAACTACCACTCCATTAACTGGGAAAACTACTCATGTACCATTACACTTGCCCAACGTTTCCTGGACATTAATTCCAATGCCCTGGACCAGCTCGTTCTTATCCCCACTAGAGATAGCAACATCCTTGACCTGGTCATTACTAACATGGGTGACCATTGCTCTACACCAATAGTCAACAACTCCCTGGTTAGATCTGACCACAAACTAATCACCTTGGAAATCCACATCCCTCCCACCCCCACCCCCAACAAAGGTAACCACCATGAAAAAGTCTCCAAAGCTAACTTTGGGCTCCTAAAAAATGAGGTGGCTAACTTCACAGCACCCATGCAAATGGAGACTAGTTGCATGACTGCCAAATCATACACCAATGCACTGTACGGACATGTACACAAATGCGTGGATCTTGCCATACCCAGTAAAACCAAGATGCTCTCCTCCAAAAAAAGGAAGCCAATCTGGTGGCCCCCGGCTGTAAACAAACTCTACAACAGAAGGGGGAAACTGATGTGGAATAAGGTGAAATCCCAAGACTGGAAAAATTCCCTTATCAGCCTCAACAAAAAGTTGAGATCCCTCACCAAATCCTCTAAAGCTAGCTATGAAAACAGAATTGCAGCAGATAGTAAGGACAACTACAAGGCCTTCTATAGTTATGTAAAGGACCTCCACGGCAATACCCAGATTTGCTCTGAGCTACTGCACAATGGTTTCTCCTATACCGAGCCAACAGATATTACCAATATACTGGCCGACAGATTCAGTGCCAACTTTTCCCATCCCTCCCCCCCAGAGGACCAATCACAATACCAGTAGATTGCCAGGCACCCAGTATTACTGCTGCACAGGTTAAAACAGCACTGTCCAAGGCCAAGAATACAGCTTCTATGGGACCTGACAGTATCCCTGGCTGTGTTCTACATGAACTACAGAGTGAACTGACACCTCACCTATGTGCCCCGTTCAATCACAGCATCACCTCAGGCTTTGCCCCTACCAAATGGTGCACTGCTATAGTCATCCCTCTCCACAAAGGAGGAGTGACTACAGACCCTGGGAACTATCGCCCCATTAGCCTAAGTCTGCTATGCAAAACTATGGAACGCATCATCATGGACCTAATAAACAAGGATATAGAGAATCTCCAAACTCTGGATCCTGCACAGTTTGGTTTTCTGAAGGGTACTCAACTTGGTCGACATCTTTGAGTCAGTCACCAGAGCTGTGGATGAAGGCAAGGTGATTCATACAGCCTACCTTGATCTGACCAAGGCCTTGGATGCCATTCCCCACTCAGGAATCATATAAAAACTCAATAAGGTAGGCATCAACCCCTATATCACTAGGTGGGTTGCAAACTGGCTCACAGATAGAACCCACAGTCTGAAAGTAGCTGACTCCAAGTTAGAATGCCGACCAGTTACGAGTGTAGTCCCACAGGGATCGGTCTTGGGTCCTCTCCTGTTTGGTATCTACTTCTCAGAAGGCCAGTCCAACATGAAGGGACTTTGGCTGACAAAGTTTGCAGGTGATTGCAAGTTGGGAGCCATTATTAACTCCCCAAGTGATGTTGGCATCCTACAGAAAGGCCTCACTGAGACCAAAGATTGGTGTCAGAACCATGGCCTTAAGCTCAATGCCAAAAAATGTGTCATCATCTCCTTTGGGAAAAACTCAGTTCCCATGAACTACCACATCGATGGTAGTCCACTGAGCACAGAAGGTGTTATAAGAGATCTGGGAACACAGGTTGACAGCAACCTCTCTTTTGACCACCACACTGCCACTGTGGTCAGAAAGTCCTATGTGACACATCTCATTACTAAGGGTTTTGAATCCAGGAAGAAAGAGGTCATTGTCTCCCTCTACTCATCACTCATTAGGCCAACCATCGAGTACAATGCCTCATTTGGCATGTACCTTACTAGACACCTTTAACAACTTGAGAGGCAGCAAAAGTAATTCAAAAAAGAGGATCCTAGTCCTTACACACTTGCCCTATATGGACAGACTCAAAAAACTCCAACTATATTCTGTCTCATATGGTTGGCATGATGGTTAATGTGTTTACCTTACAGACACAAGATGCAGAGTTTGATTCTCACATGGGATAATTGGCTAGGCTTAAAATGGCCCACAAGGGCAGTTAACCTAGTACTAACCAATGAACCTATATCTCCTACTTAGACGCAAGCAGAGATTGCTTATAAAGCCATGTCTGATCCAGCTCTGTTAGAAATGCTACATCTAAAGAAATCCCAATCCCTATACACCACATGCTACAGAGACCTCAACCTCATTACCACAATTAACAGAACGTGCTGGAGGGACAGGTTCATAACCCAGAGAAGACTGCCCATGCTATGGAATAGACTTCCCTTACATGTCAAACAGAGCATCTCACTGGCCCTCTTCAAGAGAAATCTTGATGAGTGGATGGGAAATAGAAAATTCACCCCAGGGATCACTCCAGTGGCTCTACTCGACAAAGGTAATGGTAACTAAGGTTGGGTGCATGGGCTAGGCTTATAAAGTCTCCTGGGCCATTAGCCTAGTACACACCTATGAACCTATGAGCCTATGGCCTTTATTAATCCTCCATAAGATAACTTTATTGACCAATATTTCAATGTATTAATCACAGCATAAACATCCATACAACTGTTAACTAGGGCAGCATGACCTCATTCACCCTAAATAAATAAGCAGCTTCCTTACCCACACTCACTTATTCTACTTATCAAGCAACATCCCATTGCTCACTTCCATTTCCCACTTATTGAATTACACATTCAACCAAATAAGTAGCATCCTTACCTCTGCTCGATTACTTTTACTTATCAAACAGCGTCCAACTGCTCACTTTCATTTCCCAACTCATTGAAATGAGCATCCAACACCAGAGGTTGAAGAGAAGAGGGGTAGGCTGCAGAGAAGAGGGACACGCTTAACCTTGTTCTCCACACCTAAACTTATAAAATGGCCACACAATCTGAATGTTCCAAAAAAACAGGAAGGGAGGGCAGGTAGTAAGTTCACACCAAAATGTGATTCCTAACCCAGCTACACTAACATAAAACCCATTAATCCCCCCATACACTTACCTCATTTCCTCCCAATCATCCTACTTTCCCATTTCACCCTTTGACCCCAATTAGATTATTTTCCCTACCCTCTTAACCCTATTACTATTTATACCTAACCCCTACCTGAAGATGACCCTGGACAAATTGGTTTGTTACCAAACTTCCTTTATCACATTACTTTTCAAGTGGATCCCTGTGCTTTGCCAGATAGTAAACATTCTTCTATTCAACAGAAGACAATAGAAAGAAACTTTTGGCTCCTGTACTTTGAGTATTCAGTAGATCGAATACACACAGTGTCTAAATGCCATTTTGAAACTCACTGTGACATCTGCATCAGTAACATTTTATACAACTAAGTAATAACTGTCCCAAGTCCCCAGTTACTTGTTAAGGTACCAAATACAAGACAGTTCAACAGATAATAGCAATCTCATTTACTGCAGACATAGGAGACTAGGAGGTAAGATTCTGTCTACTTGAACTGCAGAAATTACCATTTTATACCTTTTTTCCATTAAAATCAACTTTATTATAACAATCATAGAACAGTAACTGACCAATTAAAAATGAACAGCACAGCATTAGTTTTGCTAACTAGATCTCTTGACTTCTTGCTTATAACATTCCATATTAGGCATGAGTTCTGAATTCTGTGATAGAACTTTCTGCTTAGAATAACTTTTATAATTGTCTAATACTTTTCTAAATCCATCAGCACTAAATAGTGTTGGCAATTTTCCAAAAAAAAAAGTTTCAGCTGGCAAACTACACATGAGATGAATATTTTTTATTAGAAAAGATGCAAATGTTAAGTGCTTTCATCTGGTAGACAATATACTTCTTAAGAAATAAGCTTGGAAATGACATCACTTCCTTTTATCTAATTCATATACCTATTGGATTCATGTTCTTATTAAATGAAGTTTAAATTATTTGTGATTTCACTAATTCCAGTTACAATAAGACCAGCAAACAATCAAAACCATCAAAGTAAAATGATGGAATTATTAGTGAAATCACCAAAAATTTTAACTTCATTAAATACCAAAAGCGTAGTTTTGGTTTTGGAGAAGTAGATTATATTGGATTAGCCATTGCAGATGTAGGTGAAGGTATAACTGGAGATATGCTTGGATGAAAGAAAAGAAATAATGTTTGTGACAACTGGGGAGAGATGGGTGAAGGCTGCCAGCCTAGTCAAATGGAATTTGATGCATAATTCTATCAACTGTATAAATAAATGTAAAATACAGGCTTGTGTTTTTAAATGTAAGAAAACACTGTAAAATGTGAACTTCAAGATTGTTGCAACATTGCCATCTGCTGTAAGGAAAACCAAGCCAAGTATTTCAAATGTGTTTTTTAAAGTTGAAAGGATCTTATGAATCTCTTTAATGTTTTACAAGTCGGTTCCAGTGTGACTGGATGAAGGTTTCATGCCCATTGTTTTAAGGCTAAAGTTTATGACCAGAATATACACATGGAAGGTGCATTATTGCTCTGGTTTCTGCTAGAGTGTGTATGTGAAATGCCTTGCAGTGTTGTAGTCTACTGAGCAGGTGTTAGCTTGCTAAATAATGGAGTTTGTGGCCTAAGAAAACCTAGTGTCAAAATGATGTAATTTGGGAGGTCCTCAGCAGAGCTGTTGGTTAGTGTTTAAAAACTATTGTTCAGTGAGAGACTGTAAGCATTTTGACTTTGGATATCTAACTCAGCACTTTGCCTTATGCTTATATGTAAGTTTTAGCACTGTGATTTCCTGTAGGAATAGTTAAAGCTAGTAAAGATTAATTAAGTATTTTTCTTTGAAATCAACCCTGTACTACTGTATTATTTTATGTTTCTGTGTGATCTCTGAACTCTTAGATATCTTTGTGGTTTAGTAGTTTTGTCTTTTGTTTTAATTATTTATTATTAAATATTTTTAAACCCTTCTATCTGTGGCTGGTTTATGTAGACATAAAGTATGCTTTAGAGTACATTATATATTTATATAGTTTATTGTAATAAGCCACTCCAATAAGCCTTAAGATTGAATAGTCACACTACCAATTGGATAATAATATTGCACAGTAATAATTGGACACCCTTTTAAGGGCCTTTTAGTAGCAGATAATTAAGTAGGTGGCGGCAGGAATTACTACCGTATGGTCTGGGTAATAAGGGCACAGCTGGAGAACCTGTGCCAGCCTTTTCCCAGGAAAGTCTGTGTGGTTGTATAACCTCTTCTCAAAATGTGTGTGTGTGTGTGTGTGTGTGTGTGTGTGTGTGTGTGTGTGTGTGTGTGTGTGTGTGTGTGTGTGTGTGAATGTATCAGCTACCTGGGCAGAGACATGAAGCACTGGTTGGACAGAGAGGGTACTGGTGGCTTTAGCTTGCCCAGTTAGGCTGAGACCTGGACCCTATAGCTGTGCCAGTGGGGAGTCTTATTGGGGACCTGGTGAGCAAAGGAGCAACCAGCCCCAGACTGACTGTGATCTCTGTGTGCACTTAAGGGAAATTGTACTTTACTGTGTGTATTAGTTATCCTTTCCTCTTCCTGGAGACTACCTCCCTGGTGTTAGTGGTGAGGATTGAGGCTCCTTGATTTCTGGGCCAGGGCACAGCCATCACATGTGGTTTGCAGTGGTGGGATCTACTTCACACACTAATTGACTTGTAGTGGTGTGGGTAGAGCGAATTCCTGTAGCTTATGTACAGTGATCTATAAAAGCGTTTTGTACTCTAAAACAGCACACAGTGTATACTCAGAGTTCAGATCACAATTGTTTTGTTTCTTTCGTTAGCTTAGTGTTAGTCAGGGTGAGCAGGCAGCATGTCAGCAGAGGAGTATGGAAAGCTGACAAGGAGCCAGCTGGCGGAGATGTGCCAGGCTAGGGGGCTGGTGCATGGAAACCTGACTAAGGCAGACCTGATTACAGCCTTGGTTACAGCTGCATCAGAAAACAGCAGCCTGGAGGACAATCAGACTGACAGTGGAGATGCAATATCCTCGGGGAATGGACAGCTCAACCTTTCTACAGTGGACTTAAAAATCCAGATGGAACTGAAGAGACTTGAGTTGGAGGCCAGGCATATGGAACTAGAAGCAGGTGAGAGAATGAGGAGCCTAGAAGTTGAAGAACAGGAATGGCAGAGAAAGCATTAGAGGGAAAAGCTGACTCTTCACCAGAGTCATGGAGGTAATGGGGAAGGGAGTAACTGGACCCTAGAAGCACAAAAGGTCAGTAAATTTCTTCCACAGTTCAAGGAGGGGGATAATTTTGATAGCTTCATTCATATGTTTGAGCGGGTATGTAAACAGTATGAAGTTGACCAAAGGCTCTGGGTACAGTTCCTGACCCACTTACTCCAAAGTAAAGTTGTAACTTCTTTAGCAAAAATGCATGACACTGACTGTTTTGATTATACTGATGTAAAAAGACATTTATTAGAATGTTTTAAGCTAACACCTGAAATGTATAGGAAAAAGTTTCATGAGCATAGACACAAGGCAGATGAAAATGTATGTGAATATGTTGTTGAACTGAGCACTTATTTTCATAGCTGTGTGAGTGGATGTCAGGTCACCACTTTTGAAGGGCTGTCAGATCTTTTGGTAAGGGAACAAGCCCTTAGCACTTTGCCTGAGGACACGAGGATCTGGTTAGTTGATAAACAGTGTGCTACTTCAGAGGGGTTGAAGAAGAAGAGACCTATACCTAGTAAGGAGGGCAGCCCTGCACAGGAAAGGGACCCCCCAGTACTGCTCATGGGACTAAAGGAATCCATGGTTGGCAGCACAGACTGCCCCAACAGAATCCACCAGTAGCAGGGGAAGCCACTAGTCCGGGTATACATCCAGGACCTACAGTGAAATGTTTTGAATGCAACCAGTGGAGCCATGTGGCATACAGGTGTCCACGAAGGCAAGGTGGGGAACCAAAGATAAGGGAGCCAGTAAGTGGGAATGACAAAATGCCAATAGTAGGTTGTCTTGAGACAACAAGGGTATGGAACTACCATCCTGCAGATGTCCTGAGAGGGAAGGATTTGGATGAGGCAGTACTATGTACTTATGCAGTTAGGAGACAAGCATGCAAGTCTAGTAGCCTGGAGGAGACCCAGACAGACCGCATACCATCAGCCAGGACTGGTGAGGTGGTTACTTCAGTAAGGGAGCAATTCGGTAGCAATGAGACTGAATGTGAGCCACAGCTGCCTGTGGGTACTGATGGTCCCTTGGACAGAGCGACTGCAAAGGTAGAGGTGAGTAGTATTACCCAGGCTGACAGTGGGGCACCACTGTCAAAGGATGCCAGACTTCCTGTGGAAGGGGAGCTGGGAAGGGTTACAAGGAGATACTTGAAACAGGCTCAGCTCTCAGCCCCTACATTGCAAGGCCTGAGGCAGGTAGCTAGGGAGGCTCCTGATTCTCAAGGGAAGGGGGAATCTGTATACTGGAACAAAGGGTTACTGTACAGAGACTGGACCCCTGAGGGAGTGCTAGAAGGTGAGAGAGTACAGCAGTTGGTAGTGCCTAGAGCTTACCATCTGGTGCTTCTAGCCATACCCCATGATATTCCCTTTACAGGTCATATGGGCATAAAATGTTCAGAGGCATGTTATGCAAAACTTCTATTGGCCTGGAATTTCCAGAGATGTAACAGGGTACTGCAGAACCTGTGAGCAGTGCCAAAAGGTAGGCAAGGCAGGAGATGGGGTGAGAGCTCCTTTGATGCATTTGCCTGTGATTGAGGAGCCATTTCAGAGGGTAGCTTATGGATATTGTGGGTCCTCTGAGTACCCCAAGTTCCACAGGGAAAAAGTGTATCCTAGTGATGGTAGATTATGCTACATGATACCCTGAGGCAGTGGATTTGTCCTCCATTGAGGCCGAGAAGGTGGCAAATGCTTTGCTAGAGATTTTCAGCAGGGTAGGTTTCCCAAAGGAAATACTGTCTGACAGAGGTGGCAATTTTATGTCAGACCTGCTGGCTTGTCTGTGGAAGTCCTGTGGGGTGAAGCAAATGAAGACCACCCCCTACCATCCACAGACTAATGGTCTTGTTGAGAGCTTAAACTCTACAATCATGTCCATGCTACGGGAATTTGCAGATCAGTTTAACAGATAGTGGGACAAATATTTGCCACATCTGTTTGCTTACAGAGAGGTTCCCCAGGAATCCACAGGTTTTTCACCCTTTGAGTTGCTGTATGGGCATAGGGTAAGAGGACCTCTAGATTTAATTCAAGATGAGTGGGAAGGTGAGTGTGAGTCTCACAAGGAGTCTGTTGTGGCATACATCCTAATCTTCAGGACAAGGCTCAGGGAACTCATGAACTTGGCCCAGGAGAACCTGACAGAAGCCCAACTACAGAAAAAGGTGTGGTATGACAGGAATGCATGAGCTAGAGAGTATGCTGTAGGGCAGCAGGTGATGGTTCTCATTTCTGTTAGACACAACAAGTTGCAAGCAGCTTGGGAGGGACCTCACAAGGTGGTAAAAAAGGTAAGTGATGTTAACTACATGGTGGAACTGCTAGGCAGAAGGCAGGGGCACAAATTGTACCATGTTAACATGATGAAACCTTACCATGATAGGGAAACCCTTGTGCTGACCATTTGCAGTGGATTGCAGGAGTAGTCTGAGGGAGGTATGGGGACTGATCTCCTGAGTGAGACTCGGGCTGACACCATGGTGGAAGGGGTAGCAATGTCCCAGCAGCTATCTCCTACCCAGGATCGAGAAATCCAAGCAGTATTACAGGAATTTGGGGACGTGTTCACTGGGAAACCAGGGTGCACCCACCTAGTGCAGCACCAGGTGGATACAGGACCCCAAAGGCCTATTAGGCAGGCCCATTATAGGGTACCTGAGAGAGTTAAACAGACTCTGAGGGATGAGGTACAGGAGATGTTGGAAATAGGGGTGATTCAAGAGTCCAACAGTCCCTGGGCCTCACCAGTGGTGTTCGTGCCAATGAAGTATGGCAGCACCAGGTTATGTGTGGATTACAGGAAATTAAATAGTCACTCAGAGGAAAATGCTTACCCCATGTCTAGGACAGATGAGGCCCTAGAGCATCTGGGTGGGGCTAAGTATCTTACAACCATTGATCTTACCAAGGGTTACTGGCAGGTGCCCTTGACGCCCAGTGCTAGAGAGAAGTCAGACTTTGTGACTCCTGTTGGCTTGTACGAGTTCACAAAGATGCCCTTTGGGATGAAGAATGCCCCAACGACTTTCCAGAGGCTGGTGGATAATATCCTAGCAGGAGCAGGAGGGTTTGCCCTTGCTTACCTTGATGATATTGCCATCTACAGCCATTCTTGGCAAGAGCACCTTCAGCATGTCAGGGAGGTGCTGGGCAGACTACAGAGGGCAGGGTTGACCATTAAGCTGAGCAAATGTCAGGTGGGTGTGGCAGAGGTCTCCTACCTAGGACATAGAGTAGAGAGTGGTAAGATAAGGCCAGAACCTGCCAAAGTGGAAGCTATTCAGGCATGGCCTGCACCTGTTACCAAAAAGCAGGTGAAGGCATTCTTAGAGACAGCAGGGTACTACAGAGAGTTCATTCCCAATTATAGTGCCATAGCTGATCCCTTCACAGACCTGACAAGGAAGAACAGGCCAGATAAGGTAGTGTGGATCCCAGCATGTGAGCAGGCATTTCAGAATCTTAAGGAAGCTTTGGGAGGACCACCTGTGTTAGCCAGTCCAGACTATAGTAAAGAATTTGTTGTGCAGGTGGATGCTTCAAACTGTGAGGTGGGGGCTGTACTTAGCCATATTTCTTCAGAGGGAGAAGAGCACCCAGTGGTTTATCTCAGTGGTAGGCTCCAACCCAGGGAGGAATGCTATGCAGCAGTAGAAAAGGAATGTCTAGCCTTAGTGTGGGCACTACAATAACTTCAGCCTTATCTGTATGGAAGAAAATTCACTGTGATGACAGATCACAACCCTCTAACATTGCTAAACAGAGCCAGTCAGCGAGATGCCAAGTTGCTAAGATGGAACCTGGGGTTGCTAGCATATGATATGTCAGTGCAGCACCGCAGTGGGAGTAGCAATGCCAATGCAGATGAGCTCTCAAGACAGGGAATGGGGTGAGGTACACCCAGATAGACCTGACACTCTCACACTCTCAAGCAATTTTTCTCAAGGGGCACTTGAAAAACTAGCTTGAGTTCCCGGGGGTGGGGGGAGCAATGTGATGACTGGGGAGAGATGGGCGAAGGCTGCTAGCCTAGTCAAATAGAATTTGATACATAATTCTATCAACTGTATAAATAAATGTAAAATACAGGCTTGTGTTTTTAAATGTAAGAAAACACTGTAAAATGTGAACTTCAAGATTGTTGCAACATTGCCATCTGCTGTAAGGAAAACCAAGCCAAGTATTTCAAATGTGTCTTTTAAAGTTGAAAAGATCTTATGAATCTCTTTAATGTTTTACAAGTCGGTTCCAGTGTGTCTGGATGAAGGTTTCATGCCCATTGTTTTAAGGCTAAAGTTTATGACCAGAATTTACATGTGGAAGGTGCTTTATTGCTCTGGTTTCTGATAGAGTGTATATGTGAACTGCCTTGTATTGTTGTAGTTTACTGAGCAGGTGTTAGCTTGCTAAATAATGCAGTTTGTGGCCTGAGAAAACCTAAGTGTCAAAATGATGTAATTTGGGAGGGCCTCAGCAGAGCTGTTGGTTAGTGTTTAAAAACTATTGTTCAGCGAGAGACTGTAAGCATTTTGGTATTGGACATCTAACTCAGCACGTTGCCTTATGCTCACATGTAAGTTTTAACACTTTGATTTCTTGTAGGAATAGTTAAAGCTAGTAAAGATTAATTAGGTATTTTTCCTTGAAATCAGACCTGCACTACTGTATTATTTTAAGTTTCTGTAACTCTTAGCTATCTCTGTGGTGTAGTAGTTTTGTCTTGTGTTTTAATTATTTATTATAAATATTTTTAAAACATTCTTCCTGTGGCTGGTTTATGTACAGATAAAGTATGCTTTAGAGTACATGATATATTTATAGAGTTTATTGTAATAAGCCACTCCAATAAGCCTTAAGACTGAATAGCCACATTACCAATTGGATAATAATATTGCACAGTAATAATTGGACACCCTTTTAAGGGCCTTTTAGTAACTGATAATTAACTGGGTGATGACAGGAATTACTACCGTATGATCTGGGTAATAGGGGAAGAGCTGGCGAACCTGTGCCAGCCTTTTTCCAGGAAAGTCTGTATGGTTGGATAACCTCTTCTCAAAGTGTGCATGTGTGTATATGTATCAGCGACCTGGGCAGAGACAAGAAGCACTGGTTGGACAGAGAGGGTATTGGAGGTTTTAGCTTGCCCAGTTAGGCTGAGACCTGGACCCTATAGCTGTGCCAGTGGGGAGTCTTATTGGGGACCTGGTGAGCAAAGGAGCAACCAGCCCCAGACTGATTATGATCTATGTGTGCACTTAAGGGAAATTGTACTTTACTGTGTGTATTAGTTATCCTTCCCTCTTCTTGAAGATGACCTCCCTGGTGTTAGTGATGAGGATTGAGGCTCCTTAAATGCTGGGCCAGGGCACAGCCATCACAATGTTATCTGTAGATTACAATATCATCTGTATAACGTACAAGTTGAAGCTAGGGAGGTAAAATGGAAGCTTGGTATTAAAGACTGAGAGATGAAAAGGGAAAAATTGTGCCTTGTGGGATACCTTTGAAAAGCTGGTAAATGACAGAAAGATGTTATCTATTTTTGACTTTGAAGTATCTGTTTCCTAATATGTTTTAGTACCAAGGGAATGAGTCAGATATGATTCCTGTTTCTACAATGGAGTTTAAGGGCAGTTGTTGACAGATCAGAGCAAAAGCTTTTGTGAAATTAAAAAAAAAAAGATTTTGTGAAATTGATAAACAGGGCTTCAGTGATAATACCTTGTCAGTATTTTGTAAGGTATCATGTGTAAGTGTCCACAGGGATGTCATTGTGGTCTGACGTAGCCAGAATCTGTGATGTTTGTGAGAAAGGAGGTGGCCCTGTAACGTTGGATGTAGTGGGATAGCTGATTGTAGACAATATTTTCAAGAATCTTTCCAATAGTAGGTTGTATGGAGATGGGGTGAAACAGGGACCATTGGTTTGGGTTAGATTGCTTTGTGAGAAGTTTGACTATGGCTGCATTTTTAAGGAAATGAGTTTGGCTTTTCAACATTGCAAAATTCCAGAAAGGTTGGGACTGTTTGAGATCTTTTGGCCTGTGAGTAGGATGACTTTAGTCCAAAAATGTCACGCAGAATAAAGGAGTAGTTTGTTTACTTTTGTATGGAGTTTGTCTCTTCAAATTGGCTGTTTAGCTAACTTACTGAGGGTTATGAAGTGACTTTGACTGTTGTTGGAAGGGTCAGATTTCCACTTGTGCCAAGCTTCATCTCTGAGTTTTAACAGTTGTTTGAGCTTGTTGATTATACAATTCAGTTTAAGGGGACTTTAATAACTTTTTTTCTCTCTGGGAAGAAGTGATCTTGTACATGAAGGAGTGCTGTGGTCAATGGGTAGTAGTAGTACTTTTTAGAGAGGATGGTGGTCCATGGCAGTGAAGACAGATTTTTTTGATTGGATATATTTTTTGCAGACTGAGCTCTGAAACTTTTAAGGATGTGTTGCAGATCCATACATTAGTATGTGACTGAAAATGTAATGGGGCAGTGATTGCTGATAGGTGGGTGAGGAATGAGATGCTGGAGACTGAGATGAGTGTGTTAGAGATGATAAGAAAGAGTGTGAAACATTTATTGGTCTTGTAATTGATCCTTCTGGACCGAGTAATTAGTTGCAGAAGGCTGTGGTATTTTTGAACTTGCCAAGGAACTGCTTCACCTTTATACTGGAAGGTAGATGAAGTAATCTCCATGGTGGGTATTGCTGTAACCCTCATTACAGGATGAATAACACATGTTTTTAGTTTTAAAAAATTATTATTTATTTATTCTCTGGTGGATGAGCGTCCTTGTTTTAACAACTTAATAGCAGAATAAAGTCTTCCCTTCCTTTTGTGTACTGAATATCAGTCAAAAAACATTTATACAATTAGTTTATTTTTTAATTAAAGAAATAATACAAGCTATAAGTATTAATGTACTACTGCTTAGACAAGAGTATGCTTTGCCGATAATTGTTTTCTCCTAAAACACATCCATTTTGCAGACAACAGCAAACAAAGTCAGATCTGTCCATCTGTCACACAAAAGAACCTCATCTTTATAACTTTAGATAAAAAAGTTGACTAGCAGTAATGGCTAGAAGAACTTTTCTTCTGAAGTCACTAATCTTTAAGCTCCATAGTGAAAATGAATACCCCTAAAGTCTCTCTGCAAAATAAAAATGATATTCAGCTACTCAGACCCTATTACATCATTTCAACATATGAAAAATCATTTGTTAAAATATCCCTAGCAAGCTGGAATGACATCCTACAAAAAATAAAAAAAAACAAGCAACCCACTTGTTCTCAGTTAACTACTTCAAAGAGGAACACAGATGCTGCAGATTTAAGTGACCTAGCTAAAACAGCTTCATATTTACTTACATTAAGGAGTTAATCAGAACCAAATTTATCTCCTGAATAATTTGTGATTCCAGTTGAAATCACTTGTTTGTAAATATTGAATACAGTTATCATCAAAATAAACAACTTAATGCATGCCTATTAGTAATAAAATTCTACAAAAACTCATTCCCCAGGATTCAGTAAAATCCCTGTAGGCTTCATGTAGAGCCTACATGGACTGTTTCCTTGTACATGGCCATGGTTCCTCCTCGGCAGTGTGCCATACATATTAATTATGATGCACTGCCGTGGGAGATCACAGCAACATGGATATTGAATCTGTGTAAGACTGACTTTACAGGCTGTCCCTTAATTCTGGACTGTCCAGAAAAAATTCTGGACAGTTGTTAAGCACAGCACAAGAATTTTTGACCCATTAACCCGGACTAATAGGTGTAAAAGATATTTTATTTCATTAAATTGCAATTTTTTTTTTTTTTTTTTTTTTTTTTTGGTTATGTGCTTGTTTGTGCAGTGCAGAGCATTACTTAGCTATGCTTAGCTTTGACAGATAAACATCAGATATCCACTATACATCTAAAAATAGAAACTGAATGTAGTCAATGTTAATAATTCTTTTTATTTTCATGTGCTTGTTTGCACAGTGTGGCATGTTCCTTAACTATGCTTAGCTTTGCTGACATAAACATCAGACACCTGCTAGGCAGATAAAAATAGAAACCGGATGTATTCAATTGTTCTAGTTAAGCAGTGCTTAGCAATGCACAAACACTCGCAGTGAAGCTGCGCTATGCTTACAAGCAGCTTTGCACTATATCTGAACATATACAAGTTCCCTTCACTATCTCAGTGGCTAGATAGGTCCTGGGTTCGAGTCCTTGGAAGTAATACTTTTTACATATGTTGCTGTGTAACTGTGTCAGGTGACTGAAACATCAGCTGGATTTAAATTAAATAATTGTTACATTTAGAAAAACTGTGTAATGCTAAGCAGCACTTTAAACATACATGGTTTGCATGATGCTAAGTGACTTGGTGTGTTTTTGAAAGTTACAGTATGATGTGCACGGGCAGAAATGCAGCATATTTAAAAGCCAAAAGGTGAGAATTTCACATCATTCCTTGGCGCTTTACCTTAACTGTGGGTATGGCTGCTGCTGTTGGTGAGTGAGTGTGCTTTTGGGTGCAAACATGGGGTGTTTGGGAGTCCAGAGTTTTCAATGGACTCCTGGTAGACCGCTATGGACTCTGGCTGCTGCAGGGTGGCTACAAGGTCTCAGAGTGTAAGTCTGAGGCCTGAGATTGATTGGCCAGGAACCTAACCAGTGCTACTTGTATCCCCTGCACTGGTGAGCAGTGTCATCACCACCATGATGACCTGTATAGTAAGAAGAAGGGAACCGTGGACACCTGGATCCAAGAGGCTAGGGATGGGCACACCCCACAGATATGTAAGAATGTTTCCTAGTAATTTATAAATATACAAGATGCATCTGTGCAAAAACTGATAATGGTTATCTTCTCTTACCACAGCTGCAGAAGAGAGGGCTTGCAATGTCCAGTCCCATGCAAGACATTTGGTCAGGATGAGGCAAGCGCGTGGTTGTTGTTGTTTGTCTTTCAGCTTTTCCCGGTTAGGGGTCACCACAGCGGAACTCCGGTCCACTAATGATTGACAGTAGATTTTCATGAGCTCCAAGGTGCCAGCTCAACGTTCAACCTTCAAAGAAGGCACGCCCATTTACGCATGTCTTTCGAACGCCCACCCAACCACAGGGAGGACATGCAGACTGTAAGAAAATCAATAAAGTAATAACAATATATAACTTTGTAGTAAAATAAAGTAAATACAGACATTGCAGTCTTAACAGTCATGTATGAAATACCTGGGACATCATACACTTTCAGTAATGTGTTAGTGCAACTCTGATCTGGTAAAGCAAGTTAAAGCAAATAAGCCTATAGTACTGTGTAATATAGCTTCCAAACAATAGTTAATGCTGTGGTATACCAAGATTAAACGTCAATTTTGTGGTCTGCTCATTGTCTGAAATATACTGTAGATTGCACCCAATAAATGAATAGGGTAAATAAGTAAGTTAACAGAAGTCCTAGACAGCTATCCATGTGTGTACATGCCACATTTGAAGCAACAATAATCAATAAATGTAAAATGAGATGGTGCTTTGATAATCAAGTTTTTCAAATAAAATGTATTCCTATAGTCACTGCTTGTGGGTTCTAATCTGACAACAGCCAACTGAGAAATGTAGATTGGTTAATAAAATGTCAACATATGACATGCATAAATTCTGTGCAATACCCAGATCAAGGGTCAAGTTTGTATTCTGCTCATGTTGTCTGATATATGCTGTAGGTTGCAGTCAATAAATGAACAGGGTAAATGTGTAAGGTAATGGAACTCCTACACAGCTCTGCATGTGTGTAAATAAAGATTTGACACATGAATCAATAAATTGTAAAAGGAGATGGTCCTTTGATAATTATCTTTTTCAAATACAATGTGCAGTATTCCTGTAGTTACTGCTTGTGGGTTCTAATCCAACAAAAAACAACTGAGAAATGTTGAGTGGTCGATAATGTGTCAACATATGACATACATAAATTCTGCGCAATACCCAAATTAAGGGTCAAGGTGGTATTCATAAGTTCATAGGTGTGTACTAGGCTAATGCCCTGGAGCCTTTACAAGCCTAGCCCAAAAAAATTTCCCAGGCACCATGCCACCCAACAGGGCAACTGGAGTGATCCCTGGTGTGAATTTTCTGTTACCCATCCACTTGTCAAGATTTCTCTTTAAAAGGGCCAGTGAGGTGCTCTGCTTGACATGAATGGGAACTTATTCCAGAGTATGGACAGTCTTTGGGAGATGAACCTGTCCCTCCAGCATGTTCTGTTAGTTGTGATAATGAAGTTGTGATCTCTGGAGCATGTGGCGCTAGGGGATTAAGATTTCTTTAGGTGTAGCATTTCAAGTAGAACTAGGTCGGACATAGCTTTGTAAGTCAAGCAGAGATCACCTCTAAGTATATGATAAGAGACTGAGAACAGCTGAAGTTTAGAGGCAAGCACTAGTCATGTTGTCTGATATATGCTGTAGGTTGTGGTCAGTAAATGAATAGGGTAGATGATTAAGGAAATGGAACTCCTACACAGCTATGCATTTGCGTAAATGCACATTTTGACACTACATGGCTCAATAAAATGTTTAAAGGAGATGGTGGTCTGATGTTTATTTTTTACAATAAAGTGTTCAGTCTTCCTGTAGTTACTGCTTGTGGGTTCTAATCCTACACCAGCCAACTGAGAAATGTCCAGCTGTCTAGTGTAATCAGTGTACATGAACATACCTCTCAACTGTCACATTTTTTGCAGAATGTAATGACTACTGTCCCATATGACTGGTTCTTTGATTTGCAGATATTATGACATTACATGAAATGCAATTTAATGGCAAATCTGTTGTAAGAACACCTTGCTACTAATGTATGAGCACATTATGGAAAAATGTTCCCTGTTGATGTGCCTTTGTACCACCATTATGTGTGGCTTGGCCCATAATTTCCCATGCTAACAGACTGAGAGCAATGTACATGCAACATAATATGTACAATATAAGCAGTCACTGTTCTCACAAGTGAAATCTAACATATCTAGATGAATGCAGCTGTAGTCTGTGTACTTATATTATCTGGGAAGTCACTAATGTTCTTACTTTCTCTCTCACCCCACCCATTCTCTTATTTTCTTTATTAATTATATTTATTATTATAAATTGATATTGTCATATTCTTTGTAATTACCTCCTATGTTGGCCTTATGTATGATTTAATAGTGCTTTGCTGCTAAAACAACTTTCATTTACATTATTTATTGTTGTGTTCCCCATTATATTAATTGCAAAGTGTTTCCATTACTCATTATTGTTTCTCTAATGTTATTAATTACATTTATTTTGATTATGTTTATATTTCCTTGTGTTAGTATTTAATTTACTACAGTGTGACAAGGTAGGCCAGTTCCCGGTGATCCACCTACCTTGGCTCCACCGATTGAGGTGGCGGGGCCCAGCACATCTGGGCTGCAGCCTGGTGACACCCACTCTGCTTCCCCTGCACTACCTGGTCCATCAGGCAGTTCTTCCCCACAGGCTGGGGGGTGGTCCCTTCTCTTGGAGTGGAGGTGGAGGGTGTGCTTATGTCATCCATGATGAAATGCCATGCATGGTGCATAGGCTTCTGCGCTGAACTGTTGGTGCATGCCTACATCAGATGGAGAGCATGCTGTCCATCCTGGTGTGGCTGTCTCTCCGCAGGTCCCTGTGTTGACCACTGCCTCCACTGGAGCAGTGAAGGTGCACTGCTGACAGTCCCATGGGTGAGGATTTGAGCCACACTGCAACCATGTCTGATGTCCATGGGACTGGGATTCCATAACATCCGCCCCAACCAAGGTCTTCACCCCGATCTTGTGTCACACACCAATCCTGTCTCCTGTCTTGTCTGTCTTGTCTGTCTGCAAAAGCTTCTTCACTTTTCCATCTTACCTCTCCCACACATACCTATGTCCCCTCCCCAACATTCCACTCTCACCTTAAAAAAATGGGCACCTGTTCCAAAAAAAAAAAAAAATGTCTTATACATAGCTCTCCATTTTGAACATGTCCATTAGACACAATTTGGTCCAACTGGCTTGTCAACACACTTATGTTGTTGTCACCCATCTCTCTGGGGGTGACAGTCTAAATTCAGCTAAAAAATATTAAAGTGCACAGTTGTCGCCATAGAGGAAATGGATAGATATGGTTCTTTCCTACATCATTCCTGCACATACCTACATGCCTTTCACTGTTTTCCCCCCTGCTTGCACCCCATTTCACCACTGTCCTATCTCTCCGTATTTCTTTTATTTAAAGAATTTTTGTGCGATGCTGCACACAAGCAGCATTGCTAACCTATGCTAAACGGTGGTATATTGATATATGCATTTGAAAAAAAATATTTAACATATACAGACATTGTACCTGCGGCCTATTTTGGGCCCAGGACCATTGTACCTGAAGAACAGTACATCAACCTGCCAAGCCACACAGCCAGTCAATTAACACAGGTGTTTTAAGCAAAACATAGTAATTGTCATTTTCCTGTCATTAAGTGTGTTTAAGCCATACTGCACATTGCACTGCATTATGCAAATCAGCTGTAAGATTAATGGAAAAAATAGGAGTGTAACTGGGACTCTGGTACAGAAATATATCACTATAAAGCCATACACATAATAACAGATATTACTGAAGTATTTAACAGAAGGCAAGTTTGCAATTATATCTACAACATGTAAAAAATACACCTGCTACAGCAGTGACTCAGTAGCTCAATCTATTAAATGCTTTTTAAAACATTAATTGTTGGTCCACATGGTCCTGGGTTCAAATACAGCTGTGTCTAGCATTTAAAATACATGTATGTGTACATCACCAGTATAAATTCTGATATGTATGACTGTCTCATCATCTATTTATCCATCCAAAGCATTATGGTTTGAATGCCTGCTTCTAAATAATGACAGTGAAAGGTCTACAAATAGGACAAAATTTAAACTATTCATATTACAATACTACAAAGTGCATAGAATGTCAGATCATGCATTAGTATGAATTCCCAGAGGATTTTGAAGTCTGTAATTCAAATGAGGCCCTGTCATATAAGACTATAGCCCACAATTATTTGCTAGTGATATTATAGACAACCCCAGCAGCACAAGTAATGTATATATATGGAGGTCATGCTACAAGCAACAGTTGCCAACACACACGTTCCAGATGACTACCATGACATCATACATGACTTGGCAGTTATCTGACTGGTTGACATAATGGTTAATGTGCCTCCTACCTTGTTTCCTTTTACTCTGTTAATGATACTTTTGGCTAACATACTTACCTTAAATGCATACCTTATTTTCCAGTGGGATGGGTTCCCTCAATCTGGCACTGGCTGTACACCATGGCTGCCACAGGTCACACAGTTATTCTTAATTGTTGATGCCCTGCACATTCTGCAGCCTCTCTGACTCTGCCTATTGCATGCAGCAGCAGCAGCTTCAGCCTATAGCACACACATCTGCATGTAACAAATAGCTGCTACAAACATCGTCTCTGTGCTAACATAGGTTAAGCCTCAGATGACAAAGATCAAGCCCCACAGCAACAGTGATCCATGTTAGTTAACAGTTTAACAGCAATTCATGCAGCCTGGCCTTCAGCAGTGTAATGGTGGTGATCTGCGTGACATGGGTGTGGGGCCTACTGCAGAGGGGTGGCCACCTTTGGGCAATGTTTCTGTCCCTCTTACATGTCCTAGGTATGTCATACTGTACATTTATGTTTCCAGAATATTAAAATGTGTTCCCACATCATTTCACACAACATCCATTTGCTGTCTGCTTGTTTGACAGACATTGTAGACTTGCAAGGATAAAGGAATGACTGCAAAGTTGGACAAGTTTTATGTGCATGCACGGACATGCACATCTTCACTGCATAGAGTGCCTACAGAGAGTGTGTTTGAATCTGTGAACCCCAAGGGTGTAGCAGCATGATCCTTAATTTGCTGGAGTTGTACATTGTCACATTTGTAAGTCTGCTATTGTGACCATACCTAATAACAGGATTTGGTTCATGCAAGTGTCACAAACCTGGCAAAGCGGTGTAATCAATCTACCATGTTATCCCACACTGACAAGTACTGTTTTACCTTAGAATGACACCATAAAGGTAACAACATGTTACAAGTAAGCATCTGTCAGGCTACTGACTTATACACAAGCAATAATCTATTGCTAATGATATTATCAATGACTGTTACATAGATGTCAACAGCATCCCCAAACTTCTACTCCTACTCCACACAAACAAAATGTGTGAGAGATGCATCTACATTAAAACCCTGAATCCATGCTCTCTCACACACCTTTCAGTACATATGACAATGACCGGAGTGCCAATATGCCCACCTCACCAGCTACTCCACCCAACCACACATCACACATCACACATACCTACAAATGAGGAGGTCTGTACCAGAAACATACCTAAACACCAGACATCTCACAAACAGAAACACAAGCTACACATAATAATACTTCTGCAGAATACAATGCACATAATAGCTAATGCACCACTGTCTCACTGGTCAAACCTTTATGGAATAAGAGAAAATCAAAAATATTAGGCATAGGTGATTACATCATGAGTCACATTGATGTCTCTCTCACCAGGCTAGATAAGGGAAAGGTCACAGTCAGTTATCTGTGAGGTGCCAGGATACAGCATATCACACATGCATTCGAGTCTGCCAACAAGAGGTACTGTCATGACTACATCCTAGTTCCTGTTGGTGTGTAAGACTTGTGACTTACCTCTCTGGACTGTGTGATAACAGACATGACTGAGCTCTTGCACTATGTGTCTAAGGCAGGTATGGCCTTAGCTGTCAGCTGCATTTTATTTTCACCTAGGATGATGCCTCAATACAAACCAAAGATAATTGACTTCAATAATAGGCTTAGCATCTGCTTTCAGTCTAAGGGGATCCACTATTTGTCAGCCTGGGATGACATGTTCAACAAACCTCAATTCTTTGCCACAGATGGTTCTCATCTGTCACCCCTGGAATGTCAGCTACTGGCCAGCAACCCCATAGTGCCTTTTTTAGATGGTGTCTCAAGGTCAACATTTCCAATGTAAAAACTCCATGTACGAACAACCTCAAAATTATTTTGCTAAAAGCTAGGAATGTCAACATAAAACTGCACTCACTAGAAGCTGTCCCCATCTTGGGACACACAGACCTTTGTGCAGTCACAGACACCTGGTTCAAGGCTGTGGAGAGCGCCACAGCCATACGAGGCTACACCTCCTTCCACATGTGAGACCTTAAACTGAAGGTGTGCAAACCAATGGTGGTGGTGTATAAATATTAAGGATACATACACACCCACATTTGTTAAACAGTATGGTTTCAGGGATACCCTTCAGATGCTATTGACTATTTATGGGCCACCTATTGAAGTCATTGCCAGCTACAGGAGCCCATCCATGAATCAGGACACCCACTCTGCTTTTCTGGATCTACATGAATCTATCAAGACACATCCGAACATCATGGTTTGGGATGACTTTTACTACCCACCAACTAGGTAGATAACTCATGTTCAAACTCACTTCCCCGAAGGATACTCAACATCATTAACGCCAAAGCCCTGACCAGCTGACTGACACCACTACGAGGGGAGCTAACATACCGATTGGGTGCTTAACAATGTGGGCAACCGCTGTAGCACCACCAGTGTGAGGTCCTCCCTGGTGAGATATGACCACACATCAGTCTCATTCAAAGCAGGTATCACACCTGACACCCCCCCCCACAGCAAATGCACTAAGAAAGTAACAAAATCAGATTATAACATCCTATGGGATGGTATTAATAGCTTCACTGCACCTCCACTCTCAGGAGTAACTTGCAACTATGCCAAGCTCTACACCAATACTTTCTACAAACACCTGTATGACTCAGCTGTACTTGACATGAGCACAACAAGCTCCTAATGGCAGAGTAGACCTGCCTGGTGGACAGCTGCCAGTAACAGGCTTTACAATAATAGAAAGCCAATGCTGTCTAAGGCTAGGAGTGAGGGAGCCCCCCTAAACTGGAAACACTCCCTCCTCAGCTTAAACTAGCAAATAAGAGTTGTTGTGAAGTCCTGCAAAACAAAGTATGGGTCCAAATAGCTTCCTCCACAAAAGACAACCACAAGGCATTCTTAGTTACATCTGCAATCTAAAAGCAAAGGCTCACATTTCTGCTAAACTCATAGCTAATGTTGCAACATATCCACTATGGACATAGCTAATCTGTTGGCCAACAGGTTCTATGAAACCATCACTCCCCTGTCCTCACCACATGTACCCTATGACATCCCTACCACCTATAACATACCTTGTATTTCTAAGGACCAGGTAAAAAATGGCCTTTCTAAGGAAAACACACAGCATGTATCTGATAACTTCCCAAGCTGAGTCCTACATGGGCTCCAACATGGAGTAATAACACCATTGGGTACTCTTTGCAATCATTGCTTAACCACCCACTTTGTCTCAGCTGACTTGAAAAGAGTCACCTTTATCCCCTTGCACAGGAGTAGTGCATCCACTGTCCCTACAAACTATATACCTATTAGTCTGACTAGCCATATCTGCAAAGCAGTGGGGCAATTCATCACGGACCTTATCAACAATGATGTAGGTAATTTCCAAACAGTTTGGATTTGCCTGTTAAATCTGGTGGACATCTTTGGGACAGTCACCAAGCACCTGGATGTGGTAAATCTGTGAATGCAGCCTACTTGGACGTAGCCAAAGCATTTGACACTATCCCCCACTCAGCCATTACTGATAAATTCACGCAACTAGGCATCGACCCTTATATCACTAGAGTGGTCATTGACTGCCTCACTAATAGAATTGATATAGTCAAAATAGGGAAATCCACCTCCAATAGCAGAGATGTAAACAGTGGTGTTGCACAGGGTCAAGTCATGGGTCCTCTATTGTTTGGAATCCATTTCTCCAAAGTACAAGCACAAAGTAAATATCTGTGGCTGACAAGGTTTGCTGATGCCTGCAAACTGGGAGTGGTCATAGAATCTCCAACGTATGTCAACATCCTATACAAGGGTCTTACTTGAGAAAATGATTGTGGCCAAAGTCACGGCCTTAAAAGCAATGCAAATATATGCATTATCATTGCTTTCAGTAACAGCAATGTTCCTGCTATGTACCACATCAATGGCAACACCTGACATACATACTCAGGGGTGGGAGACCTGGGAACACAGTTTGACATCTAACTTACCTCAGGTCACCATGTCTTCAGAGTGGCAAGACAGTCATTTTATCATGTTCATGTCATAAGTGAGGGGTTTGTCTGCAGAAAAAGATGGTATAACCTCCAAGTTCTCTTCCCTCAGCAGGCCACTAGTTGAGTGCAATGTCCATTTTGGTATGCATCTTTCCAAGCACCTGCAGCAATTGGAGAGGAGACATAGGTTCCGCACAAGGGGAATTCAGGTCTTCAGCATCTGTACATTGGAATCATCCAATATCACTGTCACTTTAGTGTGTGTAGTACAGACTACTCAGAGATGATCTCTGGCTTGTATACGAGGCAATCTCTGACCCTGCTGTATTAGAGATGTTGCATATCCATAAGTCAAATGGCTCAACGCTTTCTGGAATTCATAAACTCCAATGCCCTGGATCAACTTATCCACACCCCCACCAGGGGCAACAATATCCTAGATCTAGTCATTACCAACATGAGTGACCGGTGTTCCACACCTGAAGTCAACGCCTCATTGGTCCGATCCAACCATAAGCTAATTACCCCAGATATCCACATCCTGCCCCCCCCCCCATTAAGGAAACCATGGTAAAAAATTTCTCCAAAGCCAACATCATGCTTCTTAAGACAGAAGTGGTGAACTTCATGACACCCATGCAGATGGACAATACAGTTAAGACTACTGAATCCCACACAATTGCACTTTATAAGCACTTACACGAGTGCATGGATTGTGCTATTCCAAACAGAACCAAGACACTATCCTCCAAAAAAAGGAAGCCAATCTGGTGGTCCCCTGCCATAAACAAACTGTACAACAGAAGGAAGAAACTGTTGCAAAAGAGAGTAAAATCCCATGAGTGGAGGAGCTCCCTGGTCAGCCCCAGTAAGAAGCTGCGATCCCTGATAAAATCCTCCAAAGCTAGTTACAAAAACAAAATCACCACTGATTCTAAAGACACCCACAAAGCATTCTATAGCTATGTCAAGTATCTCAATGGCAACACTCAGATCTGCACTGAGTTACAGTACAATGTCTGCTCTGAGTTACAGCACAATGGCACTAAATATACAGACCCAACTGAAATTGCCAACATCCTGGCAAATAGGTTCAGTGCCAACTTTACCCGCCTCTCACCCCGTAAAGAGCCCATCTCTATACTGGAAGAATGCAAAGTTCCTGTAATCATGGCTGCACAGGTAAAACCATTCTCTCCATAGCCAAGAACACAGCATCCATGGGACCAGCCAACATCCTAGGCTGTGTTCTACATGAACTACAGAACAAACTGGTGCCCCACCTAAGTACCATGTTCAATCATAGCCTCACCTCAGGCTTTGTGCCTGCTGAATGGCACACACTAACAGTTATCCCACTCCTCAAGGGGGGAGCCACCATGGACCCCAGAAACTACCGTCCCATTAGCCTGATGAGCTTGGTCTGCAAGGCCATGGAACATATCATCATGGAACTTATAAACAAAGACATCAGTAATCTCCAAACTCTGGACCTCACCCAGTTCGGGTTTGTAAAAGGCAGATCATGTCTCCTAAACCTGATAGACTTCTTTGAAGCAGTCACCAAAGCCATAGACAAAGGTAAGGTGGTTCACACAGTCTATCTAGATCTTGCCAAGGCTTTTTATACCATCCCCCACTCTGGAATTATAGATAAACTCACTAAACTAGGTATAAATCCCTATGTCACAAGATGGGTTGCCAACTGGCTCACTGACAAAAGCCACACTGTGAAAGTAGCAGACTCCAAATCCGACTTCAGACCAGTGACAAGTGGAGTACCACAGGGTTCAGTCCTGGGTCCTCTCCTGTTTGGTATCTACTTCTCTGAAGTACAGGCTAACACAGAAGGTCTTTGGCTAATGAAGCTCGCAGATGACTGCAAACTAGGAGCCATAATTGAAACTCCTAATGATGTGGACATCCTACAAAAGGGCCTCACTGAGACAGATGCCTAGTGTCAAAGCCATGGCCTCAAGCTCAATGCCAAAAAGTGCATTGTCATCCCCTTTGGTAAAAACTCTGTACCCATGAACTACAACACAAGTGGTAGTATACTTAACACCGAAAGTGTGATAAGAGACCTTGGGACACAGGTGGACAGTAGTCTCTCCTTTGATAATCACATCGCCACAGTAGTCAGGAAATCCTTCTATGTGCACACCTCATCACAAAAGGTTTCTCATCCAGAAAAAGAGGTCATTGTTCTCTTCTGCTCATCACTCATTAGACCCATTATAGAGTACAATGCCCCTTTTGGTATGTACCTCACAAGACATCTACAACAACTGGAAAGGCCACAGAAATACCTCACAAAGAGGATTACTGGCCTAAACAGATGCCCTATGCAGACCGTCTCAAAAAACTCCAGCTTTACTCCATTGCATATTGCCTACTCAGAGGTGATCTCTGTCTGACATACAAAGCTATGTCAAACCCAGAGCTGTTGGACATGCTCCACTTAAAGAAATCCCAATCCCTCTGAGCTACACTCTCTAGGGACATAAACCTTGTCACCACAATAAACAGAACATGCCGGAGGGATAGATTCCTGTCCCAGAGACTTCCCATACTCTGGAATAAGCTACCTATCTATATCAAACAAAGCTCCTCATTAGCACTCTTCAAGAAAAATCTTGATGATTGGATGGGAAATAGGAAATTCACCCCAGGGATCACTTCTGTGGCTCTGCTCGACAGTGGCACAGGAAACTAATTTCCTTGGGTGGCAAAAGCCAGGGTACCTTTTTGGCTGGGCTTGTATAGGCCCCAGGGCCGATAGCCTAGTACCTGCCTATGGACCTATGAACCTATGAACATGAGTTACTCACTGTACAGACCTTAAACTGGTATGTGACATTAATACAACCTGTAGGAGAGAGAGAATTTTCTTCCAGAGTTTAACACACCTTTGTAACAGACTCCCACAGCATATGAAACAGAGCACCTTATTGGCCCTCTTTAGATGCAGGCTGTATGACTGGATAGGGGACTGTATTTGACCACGGCGATTCCACCTGTGTCACTCTTGGACAGGGGCAATAGGTATTTATCGTGTAAATAGAGGTAACAACTTGGCTAGGAATTTAAGGGCCCTCGGAACATTAGACTAGTAAATTCCAATGAGCCTATGATCCCATAGGCTGATGTAAAATGCTCTAATACCCACACACACCAAGATGGCTGCAGTGAGAATATTACTGCAAAATATTTGTCTATGGAAGACTACACAGTGCACACACACACACACACACACACACACACACACACACACACACATGCACACGTATACCAAGTTAGCTGGATTGAGATTAGAACCCCTACTTAGCCAGGCTTACACTCTACAGATCATGGTACTTATCAAACGTTCACAGCTTAAGTCTGACATTGATATGGCTTTAGGTAGTCTTATGATAGATGACATCAGCAGGCCTTGTAGAGGACAGGAGTCAAGCGGCCTGCATCACCTTCTAGGCCCAAAACAGTGCAAAACCTGTCTGTTTGTAAGTCAGTGTGGGATTCATATTTGTTTTGAGGAAGTTGCACATTCACACCCGAACACACCAAGTGGACTGGAGTGAGATTAGAACTCCTACCTATCTAGGCTTATACTTTACTGATCACAGTACTTAAAGCATGCACTATGGCTTAAGTCTGACTTTAGCATGTCTTTAGGTAGTCTTATGTTAGATTACATCAGCAGGCCTTGCGGATGATGAGAGTTTGGAGGCCTACATAAACTGCAAGAGCCAAAATGTGCAAAACAATGCCAGTTTTGAGATAAGTGCAGTATTCCCACTTGTTCTTTGGGGGGATACACACACACACTCACACACACACACACACACACACACACACACACACACACACACACACACACACACACACACACACACACACACACAAATCAAGTGGGCTAGAGTGGGTTTAAAACCCACACCTATCTAGACTTACACACTACAGATCACAGTACTTATTGCACATACCATGGCTTAAGTCTGTCATTAATGTGGCTTTAGGTAGTCTTATGGTAGATGACGTCAGCAAGCCTTATGCAGGATGAGAGTTTGGGGGCCTGTATCAACTGCAAGAACCAAAATGTGCATAACAATGCCAGTTTGGTATTCACACTTGCTCTTTGGGGGGATACACATACATACACACACACAGCCAGTGGGCCAGAGTGAGATTAGAACCCCTACCTATCTAGGCTTACAAACTACAGCTCATGGTACTTATTGCATGAACCACAGCTCACGTCTCCATTGAAATTAACTGCAGGTGAAGTCATCCTAGAGAACATAAACAAGCCCTGTGTTGAACAGCTTGTGAGGCCTGCAGAATAACATTGCTTCCTACTGTCATCTGTAGCTAGTAGCCTAACAGTCAAAAAACTGTTTTATAGCCTAGCTATGTGACAACAATAGCCATATTAGCCATATGTATCTGTTTAGGTTTGGATTGGCAAGCCTGTGGCAAAACTAAATTAGCCTTGTATATGAGTGTGCACAACATAATACATTACATAACTTATTCAGTTGTTGATGTATATGTGGTGACATCCAGCAGACATAAGGGGCTGTAGTAAATGTGGGTGGTGTTGCTGCTGTACATACAAATATATGGCTTCACAATATATACATATATATATATATATATATATATATATATATATATATATATATATATATATATATATATATATATATATATATATATATACACATACATATATACATATATATATATATATATATATATATATATATATATATATATATACTTGTGTGTGTGTGTATTCATATAGTGTGCCATACATTTTCAGGGTTTTCTCATGCTGTCTCAGGGAGATGTGGTATGAATCAACGCTGTCCTGATGCTCCAGCAACTACACAGGTTTGACTCATGTTGTGTGTTTCACACTAAACTGTGGTTTGCTGACAAATGTTGTATCATTTACACATGACATGAGAGAAGACTGCCAGACCTCTGAACTTCAGATATCACAACAGTGCTCCAATTGCAACACGTAATTCTATGTACTTCCACATTTCTGTAAGTGCATTATCTAATGTTGAACCTTTTCTTTTGGTCTTTTGTCCAACATTGTAAGTGTTGTCATGCAGCTTTACTCTCCATGATCTGGGTATGTAGGGCAATACAGACACACACACACACACACACACACACACACACACACACACACACACAAACACACACACACGCACACGCACATATATGTATATATATTTATATATATATATATATATATATATATATATACATATATATATATATATATATATATATATGTAAATTTTAAGCAAACTTGCATGAAGAGCAATGGATTTATGCTCTGCTTAACTAAGTGTATGGGCATGCACAGTGGCATTTTTTTGACTGTTTGCCCATTGCTAAACAGCCAAAATTGGGAGGTGCATCGCAGAATTACTGTTCTACAAACTGACTCCATTACACACCTAGATGTACTCCAAGTCGGGATGATGATATGCTTAGTAAACCTCAAAGCTGCATCTACCTATATACTCAGATCCATAAGTGAATCGATAGTTTCAATCACTGCATGCTATATTTAGTATTCAGCTTTCTATTTATGTCTTCCAAATCTGATATGCTTAATATTTTTGTATTCCTCAGTGTATTATGTTCCTGTGCTCAAATGGTCAATCTAGTCAAGGTATTTTTACAGACAAACTCCATCTGTACCACATGTAATCAGTATACCCCATTTCAAGTCATCTGCACACAGACTGTAGAACAACTCAGATGAAAAAGATAGGTCTAAAGACAAATCTAAACCAGTTTGGGGCTAAGACAGAGTCATGTGCGACACCCTGACTGCAACCAAGCATTTCACTTGTCCAATTGCTGTATGATACTTATCATGTCCTATATGCAAGTCATGCAACTAGCCATCTTATCAAGGATGGATCAGTACCTAGTTGTAATTTATTGCTCATTGTTTTGTGGATGAACCTGTCAAATCTCAGTTACATCACATCACACTTATTCATTCATAGCTGTTAATATATTGTTATAATAAATCATGGTACAGATATATGATTTCATATCCCAACCTTTACAATTCCGATAATAACTTATACAATATTACCCAAGACTTTTAATGAGGTCTTAAATGTGCAGCACAGATGCAAATGTGTAATTAATATGTGAAATAGGTTACTACTAGTACAGCACAAAGAGCGACAGTCTGTAAAACAATAGTTACTACTACTACTTCACATGCATAATATCAGGATATCTCAAGATTAGAGCCCTAAACACCATCACACAAGCTACCTGCCTTCGTCCTTTGAGCCACAGAAGTTGCATGATACGCAGGGGAACATTCAGCACACCATCATCTGCATAAATAAGTACTTTGCTATTCTCAGTTAAATAACACATACAATGTAAGTTCAACTTGTGCATTGCTGTCCTGATGCTGTGTGCCATACTAACTTTATGAAATACTCATACAGCATGGATGATTTATTGTTATGGCAGTTGCAAGGGGACACTGCTGTTTTGAGGGGCGGGGAGAACAACAGCTCATGTTCTTCTAGGACACACCATCATTGAACCTCACTTTCTAATATGTCCCTTGAATGATGTACTGGTAATGTTTTGCAGTAGGACTGCAGGAATAGTCCATGCATGAGACCTCCCAAATACAAATTATGACATGTTAGTGGAATGGGTGTTTGCAGTCCCATGTGGATGTAATTTTTGTCCAAATAGCCCAGTATAGTTACATGCATAATGTACCGGGTTCATAGCTGCAATGACATAACAAGATAATCCACTATACTACTATGTAGATTATGGACTTACCTTGCAAGTGCAGCAGTTGACACAACTGTAGTTCAGAGCTGACTCTGTCAGATGCAAGCAGTACAAAACCGATACATAGGCACAGGATATGTGATTTGGATGGCATCACTTTTAAAATCTGTATGTGAGTAGAAGTAAGGTGTTAGTCCCTAGGTTGTCAGTGAATGTGCTATGCGTTGTCTCTTAGCCAAAGCCAAGACATACTGGTTATGCCTACTTCTTCCTACAGGGACATCAGCAGGGAGTTCCTCCTCAGACTCTTCCTGTGACTCTGGTAACCTAGCCACTGGTGGGGGGCTGTGTATTTCTTCCCTTTGCTGATCCTGCTGCAGCTGTTTCCCCAGGATCAGATTGTGTAGCTTAGCACATATTGTAAATATCTGTGCACTTGTGGCTGGAGTATACTACAGGGCTCCACCAGATATATAGAGGCACTGGAACCATGACTTCCGAAGCCCAAACACATGCTCTATGATGTTCCTAATTTGTGCGTGCACCTCATTATGGAATTCTTCCATGGATGTGTGCCATTTCTAATGGGTGTCATCATCCATGGTTCCAGGTCATAGCCAGCATCCCCCAGTAAATGGCTGTGTGGGATGTCCCCTCTAGCAAACATATGGTACAGCTGTGATGTGTGCCAGATATGGGAGTCTTGATAACTGCCAGGATTGCCAGCACACACATTCATGATAATCCCCTGGGCATTGCACATGACTTGGCAGTTGATGGAGTGGTAGTCTTTGTGGTTAACGTAGATTCTACCCTGCTCACTAGGTGGTGCCGTGATGTGTACATGAGTCTATGGCACCCAGTACTTCAGGGTAGTGTGCTACATGGTAGAAGTGTTGCATATTGCTGGCCCTCACCTCAGGGTCAAGGGGAAAATATATGTGCTCACTGGCATGTATGAGCACAGCATCCAGAAATTGGTGGAGTATCCTGGATGCAGATGCCTGTGACATCTCCATCATGTCCCCAGTTAGTCTTTGAAAAGTACCTGTAGTTAGCATCCTAAGGGCTACAAATACCTTAGTTTCCAGTGGGATGGCTTCCCATCTGTTAGCTGTGGCTCTGAGTTGAGGGTGACAGAGCTCACTGAGCTCTTGTAATATGTCCCTCTCCACCCTGTAACACTGTACTATCTCCAGCTCATGTAGCTCCTGGAAGGTTACCCAGGGCTTGAACATTTTTCTTCTTAACGGCCTAGGCCTACTGTCAGCAGCACCAGTAGCATTGACTTCAGCATCTAGCATACACAGATGTAGAATAGCTCCAGCAGCCCCTAGCATTATCTCAGTTAAATTTCCCAAGTCTCTACTCTAATGGTTCAGAGCATTAAGGGAAAATTGGACTGTAGGGTGTATACCTACATAGTTGTGCTGTGGGTCTACCATGTGGGATTGGCCAGTTATGATGCAGTTCACCTGCCTCAGATGTAACTGACATTATTTAAAGGCCCTACCTTATTGCATGATGGGACACATAGCGCAACATAGCTTATACAAATGTATATATTATTAATTGAATATATCCTGTTTTTAGTGATAGATGCCTATGTCATCAATGTTATATGGGTGGTCTGTTCACATGAACATGTTAAGCTATGAGGTGCACCACACAAACCTGCATGCTGAACACTAAAAAATCCTAAAAGTAGCAGGAACCCCCCTAATGTAATCAAAGTCCATTGAGAATATCAACACTGTGTAGGAGCCTACACGAAGTGCATATGTGAACACAGTTGCTCCTTTTAACAATTCAAGATATCCACCTCATTTGTATACATATCTGTGCTGACAGCCAAGAAACCACATGGTTCATACCGTTGTGAGCTGGATAACAGCATGAATGCACCCTTGTATGCAGCTGATGCAAGGTCATACAGCACATTTGTGTAAACTACATTATAAATGTTATTTTGCTAATTTTTAAAAATTTTCTGTTAAGCATGTTTGCGCAATGAGGCGCATAGTGCAAATGTGGAAATTATTAAAAAAAAGTATTATTGATTTTACATATTCTCTTCCTCTGTCACATATCCACAATGTACGTTTTCCACAGATAGCTATGTGATCTCACATATTCAGGGGAGTTATGTCCATATTTGGGGACTTTTACATCTCATTCTGTCTGTGTAGACTCCTGTACACAGAAATTTTCCTAGTACACTATGAACACAGACACAGAGTCTACAAGGATGCCTTTCAGCTTGTTGGATTGCTCCACCTGGCTAATTTGTGTAGGATTCAGCTGCTTATGCAGAAATTTGTACTGCACAGAAGTTTCCCTGTTGGAGAGTGCTTACACTCTGCTAGGAGATGTTTACTGAATCTAAAAATGTTCACACTTATGTAGGCATCGTGGGGTGATACATACACACAAAAAATGTGTTGGCTTTACTGGATTCCCTCTATTCTTTTTTCATTAAATATACATGTTTGTGTAAAACTGTATATAAATAAATTTTAGATTTGCTATACAGTTCATAGGATTCATAGGTGTATACTAGCCTAATGACATTTGGGTCCTTTATAAGTCTAGCAGAGCATCCCAACTGTATGCCACAAGTTTATGTGCTTAGTGATTATTTTACAGGGGTATATGTAGGCTAGTCCAAGATTTACAGGCTGTTAGAGATACAGATACTAGACCCAGGGGGTATTTCCAATTTTCCATCCACTGGTACAGGTTTCTCCTGAATGGGATAGGAAAGAGCTCTACTTCACATGTATGGGACGCCTGGTCCAGAGAAGGAGAATTCTCCTAGATACATACCTCTTCCTCTAATGCATCTTATATCACAAGTAAAGTTTAAATCCCTAGAGTGAGTAATTCTGATGCTATTCATTTTGTGGATATGTAAAAGGTCCACCAGAGTGGAATCCAAGAATGCCTTGTATGCCATGCCATAGATAGATTGCCTCTCAAAAGACTGTAGGAAACAGAGTATAAAGGTATGGCTTTGAGGTAATCTGCATAAGAAATGCTGTTTATGCCTTGTATTCCTTTTTGTGAAGAACCTCTGTGAATGTTCTGGTTACCGCATGTGCCTGGTCAAGTACATACTGAAGAGGTCATTGTACTCAATAATTGATCAAATGTGAGGCAAATACAGTGGAATAATGACTTCCTTGGACCTAAGAGCCATGTTCTTACTTATACATTGAACAACATAGAATAATTTCCCTACTACCTTAGATGCATGTTTGTCCAAAGCCAGATGAATCTCTACATACATATCCAAATCCCTAACTACTAGTTCTGCTCTTAGGAGAGTGTTATCAATGAGGTAATTTCCTGGGGTAGCTTACTTCCCAAAGGGTACTATTATGCATTTCTTGGTACTGAGTTTTAAGTCATTGCTTTGGCACCAGTCATTTTTCAGTCTTAGTCCTTGTAGGATGTTAGTGTCTTTGGGGGATTCTATGACTGCTCCTAGTTTGCAGTCTTCTGCAAATTTGCTCAGTTAGAGGCCCTTGACATTGGCCTTGACATCTGAGAATCAAATGCCAAAAAGGAGTGGATCCAGCACAGAGCCCTGAGAGACTCTGCTAGTGACGGGCAGAGGTGGTCTCCCCTATCCTAACTTCCTGGGTCCTTTGTGAGAGTCTGATAGCTATCCAGCAAATTCATCATATGTTTGGAGTATAAATACATTTTATGTAATTTCAATGTTTTCTGTATAAACACATTTAAGTTTACTGTAAGAGTGAATTCTAAGACCATTGTATATCTCAAGTGTAACTATTATTTTAGATTTTTTTAAGCTTTTGGCCAGTATTAGTAAACCTCGTTGAATCATTTTATTGATTGCATATATTAGATATTCTAACTTTCAAAAGTTCGACTGTCATATGGCTGACACCATATAATCGAACTTTTAAAAGTTCGAACATCTAATAAAAAAAAACTACATAAATAACCTCCTGGTACTCCTTGAAGGCTGAGGCCGAGACGTCAGAGACAGAGAAAGATTTTGCATTAAATCGTGTTTGGTGAATCCGGCTGTTGTTTTTTTCTATCATTCCTTGGTGCTCCTGTTGTTCTTACATAAATAACCTACCTGAATATTTTAAGCAGGGGGACAAGCCACCCTGCACTCCCCCCACATTGGGGGGGCTGCCCCCCACACCACCCACTCTTTAAATATACCAACTCCAAGATCGCCCTACAGTGCAGAAAATGGAAATCTTCCCATTCTCTGCTGTACAGAGATCTCCATTAAAATGTTCGTACCTTCAAACATTCGATCATATGGTGTTGACCATATGACACTCAAACTTTTGAAAGTCCGGTTATCTAATATAGACCATTTAAAATTGTATGCTGAGGTTTGATGTTTTTGCAATGGGGCCTAGGCCAGGAATGAAAAAGATGCATGGAGCAGCTCACTTACTATCTTGTGTTTAAGGACTGACACTGCAAATGCTGAGCCACCATACCAGGTGTGGCACATTGTTGTAGTGGAAAAACACAAGTAGAATGCAAAATGAGAGAAGGCCTGAATCACATTAACTTATAAGGTATATCTTGACATTTTATCTGCTAGGTATAGTAAACTGTGTGTCTTCTTAGGCAACAGAAAGAAAATATTTTATCAAATTCCAACAACTGTATGTTTTTTGCATATGAGCAGCAGTTAACCTTTTCACCCAATTATAAATTTGCTGCAGTTATTTAGACAGTTCAGACTTTCGACTAGTATGCAGAATTGTGGTATGCAAGAGTGGGCAAAGGATGGCTATTGTTAAACATGTAGTTGGCTATAAGCTGTTTTGCATGGAAAAGCTGCCTTAGTTTTGTTACGTTTTTGTATAACACATTTACTGTGTTAATCAAACTGCAAAACTGTAACAGTGAGTGATTAACTTTGTCAAAATAATAACTTTGATAAATTGTTCTTAGTACTACAGCCTTGTGTCAGGCCAAATGAAGAAATTGCATTGGGTAAAGAACATGCATTTATTTATTTATTTGTTTCGTTTAGATAGATGGTAACTGAAGTCAAAACACCCATCTTCCATTCTCAAAACAATACTCTGTTTCTTTGCAGGTGATTTGAGACCTGACTGATGTCATGGCCAACAAATAGCAGAGTAGAGTAAAGCCATGTGCATATTATATTCATTGTATTACACAGGTCTTTCACAAAGATAGTGAACAGAAGTAGGCCAAGGACTGATTCTTGACATGCCCGACATGGATCAGGGAGAGTGGAGAAAGTATATCATTCTTCTTCGCATACATTAACACATCAGGCAGGCAGTTTGCTGATTCAGGTCACAGATGCTTACATACTGCAATACAGTATGCTGGCCATGGTACCAAAGTGTTTGGATAAGCCTACAAGCAGGACACATTCCAAATATCCATGAGTTAGACTTTTTCCAATAAGTTCACAAAAGTGAAGGAATGCAGTTTCCATAGTGTGGCAAGCTCAGAAGTCATGCTAGAAAGTCGAATGGCTATTTTGCTTTGATAAGTCTAAAGTCAAATACAGAACAGGATTTTGGATATGGAACACAGGATAGTAAAGTACTGAAATGTAGCCCATCAACTCGAGAAATCACATTTGGGGATGGAAATCACTGCTGTCTTTTTCCAGATTAGAGGGAAAGAACATGTTTTTTTAGCATGGTTAAGAAGAAAAGAGATTGGAGTAGGCTATGACATCAGTTCTTTTTATTAATAATTCTGGAGGCAGACTGTCCACTGAAGGGGAAGTTATTTTAAGCCTCTTGAGGAGCTTCAGGTTACTCAGAAATAATTTGAAATGTTAAGAGGCTAGCATTAAAAGAACAGTACATACTCCCCTCTTAAAATCTCAAAGTTCTCTGTTTTTTAACTGCCCCCATCCACCGCTCTACCCTTCTCATGCATTATCTATATACCTATTTTATAAACCTTCCAGCTACCCCCAATTGGAATAGGCAGTCTAGATAGAACTAATCCTATAACCTGTTCTCTCACTCCACTGTTATTACCGCTATCCTCCTGTACAATGCTAATATCTCCCCTTCTACATAATTTTATAATTTACTTCTCAGTTATATTCTTCATTGCATCTCCTGAATGCTTTACAAACCTTTCTGCAGTAAAATGTAAGTACAGTAAACTTCTGTACAACAATGTTTTCCCTTCTACAGTATAAACCCATTTCCTTCCCGTAAGAATTTGGAGCTACCAGAGCTGTATAGACTTATACATGTTGTTGTTGTTGTGTCTTTTGGCTTTTCCCAGTTAGGGGTCACCACAGCAGAACTCATGTCCGCTAATGATTGGCAGCAGATTTTTACGTGCCGAGTTGCCAGCTCTGACACACAACCTTCAACTAAAGTACGCCCATTCACGCATGTCTCCACACAGAAGACACTTTAGCTGAGAATCGAACAGGACAACATCTTACTGTGAGGCGACAATGCTACTGCAGCACCACCACATATTGATGTAAAAAGTTTTCCAGAATATACATGTACTTCTTATTTAAAATATCATATCATTCCATTGTGTAACTCTCTGCTGTTCACTACCAAACCTTATTCCCATAATTTCTATTTGTTCATGATTAAATTGAATATCTTTTATTTTTCTAGAGAATCCCCATCCTTTACTTCATTAATACGTAACTGTAACACCTTTAGCTTTTTGTTAAGTGCCTGAATAGCTATAGCCATCCATCTTTTATTTTTCACAACTAATACTAAATCATCCACATAAGACAGCATCACTGGAATCTGACTATCCTCTAATGAACAATATTTAGCTTCCTCTAAAGTCTTGTTTATATTCAAAACTACTGCAGGTGGGAGGTTGGCATAATGGTTAAGGTGTTTACCTTACAGACACAAGGTGCAACGTTTGATTCTTACATAGTGTAACTGGCTAGGCTTAAAATGGCCCACAAGGGCATTTAGCCTAGTACTAATCTATGAGTCTATCTATAAATAATGCTATTAGTATACTGCTTACTGGATGCCCTTGCTTAATACCACTCTATAATGTCACTTAACAAACGATTTATCACTAATTTCATGTTATTCTTGTTATAAACAGATTTTAATACATTTATTATTTTATCACTTATGCTATATTCTGTCAGGATATTCCATAGTGCTTCATGTTGGATCTTATCAAAATCTTTATTTATGTCACAGATGAATATTTTCAATTCAGTTTTTTTACATCATCCACCAATTTTCTTATTAACATTAATAGTTCTTGACTTCCTTTTTATTTTATTCCAAATATTGTTTTAGTCTACATTTTATTAACCTTGCTTATAATTCTTTTTTCTATTATTTTCATAAAGATCTTATAATCCACATTATTTAATACTAGGGGGTCTCCAATTTTTATATCTGTTTTTTTTTCGCTTTTCCCTATAAATTTTATCACTTCTATACATATTCTTTCATCATTTACTCCCACTTCAAACCATTCATTCAATCCTTTAAAAATATTAATTTTGCTATTATTGCATGTCCCTATAAATGAAATATTCAAGTCCATCTAAACCTGTGGTTGCTTCTATATGCACTGCTTTCAATACATTTTAAATTATGTCATTGTAGTTTATTCTTCCATTCTCTTATTATCCTCATCAGTTAGTTTTTTTAAGTTCCGTCCTGTTTTCTTATAATGTTGCCTATTGAAAGGGTATTAAGAATATGCCTTTTAATTGTCTGCATGATTACTTTTTGTGTATCCACTATACATGCCTCCTCATTCCTTAACTCTCTAGTTATTCTTATTTTTTTCTTTAACCATTTTACTTAGATATGGTGCTACTTTCTTTTTCTTGTAAATATATCTTTGTTTAAATAACATTTTTTTTTATTTTTTCTTGATTCATTTCATATAAACTTCTTTCTTTTTTTAGAAACTCTTTCTTATTGTCTACTATACATCTAAAAACTTGATTACTCATTTCTTTATATTGGTCACTATCTTGTATTCTTTTTGTCCTTTGCCATTCTAATGTCTCTTTTTTATATTTTTTTCTTTCAAACTAATCCACCTGTCTATCCAGTCTCTATAGATTTCCTTATGTTTATATGATCTATCCATAACTGATATATTATTTCCTTCACTTGCTCATTTACGTCTGATTCATTAATTCTTTTTATTCCTCTGCTTATTCTTATATAATCTATTCTTTCTTGAATTTCTATCCAGATTGCTGCATGATCTGAATAGTCTGTAATTTTAACTCCCTGATGTAATATATGTTAGCTTTCTGGTACTATAAAGAAATCAGTCTCGGTTCTTAGATTACTCCTTCTGTATGTCCAGTGTTTGTTTTTCCACAAAAACATTTTACAGTTTTTAACCATATCAAAAACAACTTTTACATATGCTCCTTCTTTTCACCTATGTGTTGGTTCATAGGTTAGTACTAAGCTAATTGCACTTGCAAGCCATTTTAAGCTTAGCCAATTATCCCTTGTGAGACTCAAACCCTGCATCTTGTGTTTGTAAGGCAAACACCTTAACCATTTAGCCACCTTCCCAGCCCTTTGGACCACAATTAAAAACACTTGCTACTATTACTTGCATATTTACTCATATAATCAAGCATTTTCTTAACTCATTCATTCCAATGGAACTCAGGAAGTCTGCACTGTAACTTCCAATAGACGGAGCCTAAGCCTTTTAACAGAATCAAATTATGTTCTCACATTTCAAACAAATATTCATATTTCTAGAATGATATGGATTATGAAAGAAATATAAATGGCAAACTCTTCAGCACAAACTATTTTTATAGTGGTAGTATGCTTTAGGTTCTAGGTCTTAAACTGAATTTTATAAGTCACAGTAAACAGTAACTATTACATTTGTAATATTTTGTAAATAACTGAAAATATCTCAGCAACCACTCACGTTACATACATACTGTTATTAAAATTGTATTCATCTAGCTGAGTGCTTTCATATAAGTCTAAGGAGTTCTGCCTGTGTTACTTGGTTGTTGAGATATTTAGATAACATGAAAATTATATCTATATAAATTAATATCATAAAAACAACAGTTAATACTTATTTATCTACACTAGATAGATGTCAAATATTAATGCAGTTGAGTTTAGTATTGTGTAAGCTTTAACATGAAATATTTTAAAACCTGGTTTTGGAATTATTGATGAAAATATGAACAAGCAATATTTGACTCTTAGAGGCATCAGTAGGAGTTAATTGTAGATGTGCCTGGAGACATCACTTAGATGTAATGAGTTAAACAATACCTCTGTTTGTTTTTGTATAGTATATGCATAGACTGCAATTATCCTATATATTTGATTCTTCCATCTAGTTGTTGTTCTTCTTCTGGCTTCTCCCGGTTAGGGGTCGCCACAGCAGAACTCTGGTCCGCTAATGACTGGCAGTAGATTTTTACAGTGCAGAGGTGCCAGCTCGACACCCATCTTTCAATGAAGGCACGCCCATTCTACGCACATCTTTTAAATGCCACTCGACCAGGGAGAGGACATGCAGACTCCACACAGAAGGCGCTCCAGCCGAGAATCGAACGGGAGAGCCTCTTGCTGTGAGGCGACAACGCTACCGCTGCATCACCGCGGCTCACATCTAGTATCTAATATTAATATTTTTCCTAATACTACTAATGTTTAGTGTAGACTTGCTACACATTCTATATAGAAAATTGCAATACGTGAACATTTTTCATCTCTATGTTCCATATAACCTTGCCCTCCCATAGCCCATTAACTTGCATTTTAATTTCCTCTGTTGTTATTCTTATATCTATTAGTACTGTAATATCCATATCTAACTTTTTATACCATTCCAAAATTCCTAGCCATTGATGAACATTCTTTAAACTATTTACATTAATGACTAGGATTTTTACTTTGCAAACTAATGTTTGTTACTTTTATCATTTCCCTTTCTTATTTTCTTCTATACCTATATTTTTGAATTTGCATTTTCTTTCACTCTTTTTTCAATAGAACTTCTTCTACTTCTGACTTTTTTCCATTTATCATACCCTTCTTCACTTGAATTACTCATTTCTTCCTCGATTCCCCTTCTTTACTTTTTATTTCCTTTATATTTTCATTTACCACCATTCCTATGAGTCTCCATCTTTTTTTGTTGTGCTTCTTCTATATTATCTATTAATGCACCCTCCCTATTTTGATCTGCTATTGCTACCTGCATATCCTTTTCCATATCATTATAGTCCATCCATTAATGCCACATTCTTTTAGCTTCATGACCTGTTTTTTTATCACAAATGAAACATTTCATCAGAATTGTTGAGTAAATGGTCATCTTTACCACAAAAAAGCAAGTTTTCAGATGTCCCCAATATCTAACCAGTCCCTTATTCCATTCCACATTAATTATACTCAGTAAATGCATTATTTTCTTATTTTGCATTTTCAGTACAATACCATATTCCCAACCCTCAGTCCATAGACCTCTCTTGTCATAGATTCCCATAATGTCCAAAACATCTCTACACACAGTTCTCAAATACTTTTTTAATTCATCCCTTTCAATTTCAGTTCAAAGTTGTATAAAGGCTCTGATTTTGGCTACTCTATTAAAAGCCTGCACCACATACATGCTCCAAGGATTTCATCCCTTCTTTTTTCATACTGGTCTAAAAACGTCTCCGTAAAAAAAAGTCACAAAAAGTATCTTTATTAATGCAAATAAGTGCTCTTACCGCTCTGGATTTTACATAGAGTGGTGAAAAGATGGTGTACCATACATCATACCTGTCCAGTTCCTTCTCCTTCTTACTACTTATTCTTACCTGATACTTTCTTCTTACTTCTGCATTTCTCTCTTCTTGTTTTTCACCTTTTTTACTGTTTGGTCATAGGATTTCTTCTTTTCCTTCCTTAATTCCTCTACTTCTTTTTCCTGGATTCTATCCATTATTTCTCCCCACGATGCTGCCTTCTCTCTCTCTGGCTCACTCTGATCAATCAGTTCTTTTAAATAGACATCCTGCAACCCTCCTGACTGGAGGGTTGAAACGACACACTCTGGTGTTTCAGATTCAGATACAAACATATTCGGTTAAAACAGCACTTCTGAATCTGCCATATCCACTCAAATCCTAAATGTTGCCTTTTACATACTATTTCCCCAATTTCTTTACTTTTCTCTAGATCCTCTGTACTCTGCTTAACCGCCAACTCTTCTTGCCGCATCTACCATCTCAGATGTTCAGTTAATAGTGCTTTCACTTCAGAAATACAGAAAACATTCTCTGTCACCTCCATTTTTGCTTTTCTACTTCCTGCTTGTCCAAGCCACCTTCACGCCTGGGCCAGAAGACAGGAAGCGCCACACAGAATTGTGTCCCCATACACTCAAAAAGAGGAAGGGAAGTTCCCTAATGGTATGTCAAAATTACCCCTAGTGATATATAAATTCTACCTTGGGTCACCCCGCCCTCACCCCCAAAAGGCCACTAGCCTAGTGGGACTAACCTGGTTAATAAGGGATAGATAAAATAAACAACTAGTCAAACAGTAAAAGATGGTATTATGGGGAGGGACTCAGCTGATCTGTTTTCTTTGCTCGAGTAGTTGTGAGATGATACACTGTCAGAATTGCATTGGTTTATACTGATTTATAGTTTGTTATAAAAATGTTATATCTTACTACTAAGGATGATTGGGTTAACTTAACCCCGAGCTCATTTTAAAGTTTGTAATTATGAAGAGATTTATGCTTATGGAATTGTTTCCAAGATCAGTCTTTTGTGTGCGTGGCAGCCATTTTTATCAATGATCCAGGGCAGATTGTTGACTCTTATACTTCAGTGTCCATGGTAGTTAGAATGTAAAGAAATATTTAATTAAAATGCCAAGAAAACCAAAAGCATAGAAGAACACAAACCAAACTAGTAATTGAGAAAAATTCTACCAACTACCTAGCAAATGACATTAGTTTATTTATTATTTTTCATTTCCACTTCAAATTTCATTTCAAGTATCTCCTTTTGTGACAACACACACTATTTAATGATTGGTAGTGTTTAGTTATGTGATTTTTTTTGGCTCTCTTTTTAAACTGCTGTTCTCATTTGACTTGTATTTTCTGATGAAGTTCTTGTTTTTACTATTAAAGAACAAAAGAGCGCAAAAATACAACCTGTGTCTGAAGCCTTGCCTAGGTGGTTGATAGAATTTTTCTCAGTTGCTAAATTTAATTAAAATGGTCAACATCAGTGTCTAAGATGAGGTTATAGAGAATGGACTGGACAAAATAAAAAGAATATGATAAACTTCAAAGTAACCTAGAACCTCACTCTGTAAGCTGACTAAATGTACCAGTGCATTTTCAAATAGGGTTGACACACAAGTCAAATATTACTTTTACTATTTTTTATAATATAATTAATTAAGATAGCCTTATAACTATTCATGACAGATTTAGGTGAATGCATATTTGTCTTATGCCTACATACAAAAAATAAGAGTTTCTCTTTTTTGACATGGCTTCCACTGCAACTTGTCTGGCTAAGGCATTGCTTTGACCTTTCTACTTGAGTTATTGTAATACTTTGCATATTTCCAGATTCATTATTAAGGGTCAGCAGTGCCCTTTATTCAACAATTCAACAATAAAATGTACCAAAAGAAATTAAAACTAACAGTACTGTTACTGGAAAAGTCCTGATAATACTCATTTCAGTTATTTTTTTAGTTTCCCACAGACTGTTTGGCACCTTTTTCAGTTTTGCATAAACTGATCTCAAGTGAAACTTTGTTGTAAAATAGAATGTTTTCTGAATGAATAACATACATATTTCCATGAGAACGGTAGCTGTTCACAAGAAAAGCTGAATCAACTGACAGCACAGTTAATTTTCCATTAGCAATAGCAAGCAACCAAATGAAAGAAAGAAAGAACGAAAAGTGAAAAGATTTTATACTAGAGTCAGCATCATTTTTTTTTATGAAAGCAGTGTTGTGGAATTAGCAGTACCATTCTCTTTAGAACAATGTGAGAAACTGCTAGAAGGATAAACACTATAGAAACTTGTCATTTGGTATGTGTTAGTGTTAGAAATTCCATGATGACACAACACGAGGCATGGAAGCAAGGAAATACAGTTACTAGTTTTAGTTTGCTGTACATTGTAGTTGCTGAAAATGAATTTTTTGAGGCCTGAGTGTGTGAAAGCCATTGACTAAAATGCATTTAATGGTGTTATTTACTCAAAGATCTGATAAATCCCCAGTGTTTGTTTTATAAGGTAATGGATGAAAGAATAGAGATCCCTACCCCACCACACAAAATGAGAAGAGCTTTAATGATCTAAAATAATACACTTTTCTTACCATTTCATACAAATAACTGAGTTCATTAAATTAAAATTTTGGAGGCCGTGGTAGTCTAGCAGTTAGCATTGTTGCCTCACAGCAAGAGGTTCTCTGGTTCGATTCTTGGCTGGAGCGCCTTCAGTGCGGAGTCTGCATGTGCTCCCCATGGTCGACTGAATTTAAAGACATGCAGGTAGGTGTATGGGTGTGCCTTCTTTGAAGGTTGAGTGCCAGGCTGGCAACTTGACACCATAAAAATTCACTGTTAATCATTAGCGCACCAGAGTTCCACTGTGGCGACCCCTAACTGGCAAAAACTGAAAGACAGTTTATTAAATAAGAATTTTGAAGGTTGTTATTCAAATAGTGGACCATTCTTCCTAAAATTATGATATCTGAACATTTCTTATCAAAATGTAAATAAATGACATTTCACCACTTGTTAGAGAAAGACTGAGAAGCATTTAACAGTTTCTTTGCATGTGAAGAGATGCAATTATATAGCTAAATTGGAGGCTAAGCTCTCTCCACCTAAGACTGGAACAGGCAGTCATGAGGAGAAGGTTAACACTTGCACCACACCTCCAGCCTCACATAGACATACTAAACCAGCACTGGCAAAAAAATACACATAAATACACAAAATCATACTCGGAGGCTCCAAATAAAAACCTGCAAAAGCATCAGAGACCTCCAAAGCAGACACCCAAAAAACCTGCACCTCCAGTCACAAACCAGACAACACATAAAACACAAAATCAGTGTGCTGCACAATCACAGCCCTTAAGGTTAAATAACATACCTAACACAATAGTAATAGGTGAGTCTATAGTCAGGCACACTGATGTCCTACTCACTAGGTTGGACAAGAAGAAGGTTACTGTTAGCTACCTGTCGGGAGTCAGGATCTGCCACATAACGCAAGTACTCAGGTCACTCCAGAACAAGTACAAATATGACTCTGTCATTGTTCATGTTGGTGTGAATGACCTGAGACATACCTCCCTGGACTACATGAAAAGAGACATGGAAGAGCTCTCTGATCATGTAGCCCAGGGGAGTATGACCCTGACGCTGAGTAGCATCCTGCCCTCACCAAGAATGATACCGTAGTATAAAGAAAAAATGATAAATTTCAACAACTGGCTAAGCTTCTGGTGTCATTCAAAGGGTATCCAGTGTCTGTCACCCTGGGACGACATGTTTGACAAGCCTCATTGCTTCGCAAGAGACAGCTTGCACCTGTCACCCCTAGGCTTTCGAATACTGGCCAAGGCTCTTGCTGCCCCCATAGTGCCTTTTTTAGGCAAGGCTCAAAAGTCAAACCCACCTCCATAAACAGCACAAATAAAAAAATGAGGGTTATGCTACTCAATGCCAGGAGTTTAAATCTCAAAATGCACGCATTTGAAGCACTGTGCAGTAACTGAAACCTGGTTCAAGGCTCCACAGAGCACCCCAGCACTACTGGGCTACAACTCATACCACACATTTTGGCCACAGAACATGGACTGAAACATTAAAGGAGGTGGTGTATCCATATTCATCAAGGATACCTACACCTCCAGGTTAGTGGCGCAGCATGATACCTCTGAGATCATCCATGTGCAACTAACATCGGGCAAATCTGCAATGCAAATTGTGGCCTGCTACAGATCACCCTCCATGACCCAGGACCACCACTCCACCTTTCTGGAGACACTGGAAAACATGAGGGTCCTACCAAACACCCTGATATTGGGCGATTTCAGTTACCCCACCATTAACTGGGAAAACCACTAAAGTACAAACTCCCAGGTCCAGCGCTTCCTGGAATTTATCAACTCAAATGCCCTGAATCAGCTGGTAGACTCCCCTACCAGAGGTGAAAACATATTGAACCTGGTCATCACCAACATGGGCGACAGATGTTCCGCACAGGAGGTCAAACCGTCACTGGTTAGATCAGACCATAAACTAATCACTCTGGATGTCCACACCACACCACCACCCCCAACCAAGGAAAGCAAAGTGAAAAACTTTTCTATAGCAAACTTCACCTTACTTAAGATAGAGGTGGTAAGTTTCACAGCCCCCATGCTAAAGGATAACAGTGTCCAAGATGCAGGAACTTTTACAAATGCACTCTATGAGCACCTACAAGGATGCATGGATCATGCCATCCCTAGCAAAACCAAGGCTCACTCCCCTAAGAGAAGAAAACCAGTCTGGTGGACCCCTGCCATAACCATGTTATACAATAGAAGGAGGAAACTAGTTCAAGAAAAAAGCAAATCCCAAGAAGGAAAGACATCCCTGATCAGTATCAGTAAGAATCTAAGTCCCTCATAAAATCATCCATGGCTAACTTTGAAAGAAAAATAGCCAAGGATTCGAAAGATAACCACAAATCCTTCTTTAGCTATGTCAAGAATCTAAGTGGCAACTCACGGATTTGCTCTGAGCTAGTGCAAAATAGCACAAAATATACTGAACCTACTGATATTGCCAACATCCTGCCAAATAGATTCATTGCAAACTTCACCCCCCTCTCACCCCCAAAAGGGCCCACAACAATACCAGAAAAGTGTAGTGTCCCAGAAATCACAGATGCACAGGTGAAAACAGCCCTTTCAAAAGCCAAAAGCACAGCATCAATGGGGCCAGATGGTGTCCCAGGCTGCGTGTTGCATGAACTACAGAACAAACTAACCCCCCACCTAAACACACTGTTCAACCTCAGCCTCTCCACAGACTACAAGCCCATAGAATGGTGCACAGCAATGGTTATTCTGCTCCACAAAGGAGGGGCCACAACTGACCCTGGTAACTATTGCCCCATAAGCCTGACTAGCCTGATCTGCAAGGCTATGGAGCACATCATCATGGAACTCATTAGCAAAGACATTGGGAACCTCCAAACACTTGACCCGACCCAGTTCAGCTTTGTTAAGGGCAGATCATGCCTACTAAACCTGGTTGACTTCTTCGAGACAGTCACCAAGGCCATAGATGAGGGGAAGGTGGTTCACACAGCCTACCTTGACCTTGCCAAGGCTTTTGACACCATTCCCCACTCGGGAATTATAGAAAAACTCACCAGCCTGACTATAAACCCCTACGTCATGAGATGGGTTGCCAACTGGCTTACAGACAGAACTCACACGGTA